>NW_017671753.1:142945-241186 GCF_001879085.1 Nicotiana attenuata
TGTCGAGACGCAATCGAGCTCCTTTCATTCAAACCCTGCATAAAAGCTTGTACTGCCCAGTCATCCGAGACCGGTGTTAATTCCATTCCCTCCATCTGGAACCTAGACACGAACTCCCTCAACATCTTATTGTTGCCACCTTTATGGCCCCGACGTGCGCTTTAACGAAGGCGTCTGCTAACATAGCAAACGAATCAATAGAGTTAGGAGGCAAGTTGTGATACCAAATCATAGCTCCTTTTGACAATGTTTCTCCAAACTCTTTTAACAATACTGATTCGATCTCATCGTCGTTCAAGTCATTTCCTTTGATCCCGCAAGTGTATGAAGTAATATGCTCGTTAGGGTCGGTTGTCCCGTTATACTTGCGTATATCGGGCATGCAGAACTTTTTAGGGATGGGCATCGGAGCCGCGCTCTAAGGGAATGGTTTTTGTATGAACTTTTTTGCATCTAAACATTTCAAAAGTGGAGGTGCCCCCGGTATCTGGTCAACACGGGAGTTATAAGTCTCCACCTTCTTATCATTGTCCTCAATCTTCTTTTCCCCGGACTCGATCCTCTTGGTGAGCTCTTTGAGCATCCTCATAATGGTGGAGTCAGTCCCCGAGTCATTTCCGTTCGACCTCTCTGGGGCTGGTACAGCTCGTCGAGTGTTTTCTGGTTCAGCTATACTCGGAGTTTTATTCTGACTTTGAAGTTGAGCGATGGCGATCTGCTGAGCTTGCAGCATCTCGAATATCACTTGGAGGCTGACTCCCCCATCTCCTATACCTGGTGTTCCTTGGCCCCCTGATCGGGCTTCTCTGTGTACACTCCCTCCGGGGTCTGCGCCTAAATGTGCATTTAAAGCAACGTGCAAACTAACATCAACTGGTTCCACATTTGGCACTTCCCCAGGGTTTATTGGTGGTACACGGACCCCTGCATTGTTGTTTTCCCCATGAAATCCAAAACCTTCGTTGTCATGAACAGGTGTATTTTGCGAGTTTGACATGTTTAATCCTGAGAATCAGAAAATCTTGACAAGAAAAAGTGTAAAAATAATGTGTGTAATGAGAATCAGTAAAGAAATAATCACTATTATCTTTAGCCCCACGGTGGGCGCCAAACTGTTTACCTCGAAAATACGAGTAATATTAAATTTGATTTGTGGTTTTAAAGATACGTGATTTAATTCAATACCAATTAATAATCAAGAAGTATGAAGTAAAAATGATAGAAATAAATGAATCAAACCAGTGTTGTTTAGCAGAAACGACCTCGAGCTCAGTAACCTTGAGATGGACCAAGAACAATAATATAAGAACAGTAAAGAGAAAGACAGTTCTGATGAACAATGAGCCAGAAAAAGTAAGATAGTATATTCTTTGTCAATGATTAGATGATGTTACAAATGATTGGAGTGCCCTTTATATAATAGGGAAACTCTAGATAAGGTACATTTCTATTTACAGCAAGGAATATTACTGGTACAACTGTCTAACCGCCTAGTATGGAATCGTACAATTCTATTCCGGGATTTCCGCCATGAGTTTGGGGACGTGACAAGAATCTCGCTCATTCTGTTAGAAATACATAACGACACTATTCCGGGGTCGAGTGCACTCAGCTTCGGTGTTCATCGTACTTCAATCTTCAGGACTTGCACTCCGTCTTCGAGCTCAAGTCTGGTCCTTCGGGCTCGAACTCGATCTTACCTGAACTCGGGCTTAAGGCGATCCCTCGAACCTGGGGAAATCGGGCATCCCCGATTTCGACCGTATACAAGTGTACATGTCTACTTTAATTCGAGTTAATTCCAAAAGTTATTTTGGTGAGAGGCGAATCCAATATAATTTTGACCTATAAAATTCTTAACATTAAATTTGTTATACTTATAAAATTATAAAGTAAAATATAATAATGGTTAAGATTTTGGTGACCGTATGTCTTCACCGATGTAAAAAACATCTAATTCATATGCACGCCGAACCTAAAGGCTCCATCCCGATATTCACCCCTATTTCTGCCGGCTTTAAATAAAATTAGAAAATTAAAACACCAAAAATGCCTAGGAAGGTAGAATGACAATTAATATATGGGGAAAAAAACGAGTTGGCAATTTGGATAAAATAAAATAATTCCTATATTTGTTGTTGATATATCAAAATTTTCTCGATGGCTCCAGGCGCAAATTGATCCATTTCAAAATTCGTCGACAGCAGCCTAATTGTTTAATGCATAGTGTTCTTAGAATTACCTTAAGACCCTTTGGGTGTGTTTGGTATAACGGAAAATATTTTTCGTGAAAAATATTTTTTACGAAAATGTTTTCTTGAAAAACAAGTAGTAATCTTATTCATTTTTCGGTGTTTGGTACGCAAATTAAAAAAAATAATTTCTCAAGAGTATTTATAAATAATTTAGATACAATAAACACGAAGCCATAAACTTTCGCCAACAACCTTTCAAACCCACAAATTTCATAAACTTTCGAATCGCTAAACTTTGGAAACCGCGAACTTTCCAACCCGTAAACTTTATAATTTCTAAACCCGTAAACTTCCAAGCACATAAACTTCCGAACTCATAATTTTGGAACTTGTAAAATTTCGAACCAGTAAACCGATAGATGAAAAAAACTAAAACAGAAAATATATAAAAAAAATAAATTTTCCGGGGGGGGGGGGGGGGTAATGGGGGAGAGGGCAGGGGGGTGCGTAGAAAAATGGAAAAATGAAATTTAAAATCACAATTTTTTTTTTGTAGCGGGGTCAGGGGATAGCAGGGTGGGTGGCTGGTGACGAAAAAAAACTAAATTTAAAAAAAAAAACGCCTTTTANATAAATGACATTAAAAGAAACGTTACTCAATCATTCCTATTAAATACAAATTCTCTCAACGTATTTGGCATTTAATGCTAAATTTGGACTCCTTTACGCTATCAGATTCATTTATTCAATTCCTTCCGATCTTCGAGCTTTAAATGACTCGAACAGGTACGAGTCTCATTTCATTTGAATAATAGCTCGTGCCTTTAAGTATCTTCTCTCCCGCATCTGTTGTTGCTCGTGCCTTCTAACTGATTACCACGCTTTGACTATTTGACCGGTCCACGTGTCATGACACGTCATCTTATATAAATTCAGTTTTTCCCCAATATAATTATAAGGCAAGAACACCGTAGTATGTGTTTCATACCATATGTGCTTCGCGACCAATGGGTTAATGAAAGAATGGATCCTTAGCTACTTCTTTATTGTTTGAGACCTAGAAAGTCAAGATTGGCTTTCCATTGGAATATACGTTGACCTTTTACTGTAACTTGAAGTACCAATCAATGTTGCTACTTTAACATGTCACTAATAGCTACGAGTGATCCGGCAATGCATTGCATGTCTAGGAATGCAGTTGACCCGGGATGGATAGTTTCGAGTAGAAAGGGAAGACAACTAAAATAAATAAAATATAACTTGTATTCACAGGTCGACCATTACATTTACCATAGGAGTAACAAGTGTAACAATCGATAAAGTTATATATGAACTCGATTTCACCTCTTTCAAGATTGGATAACAAGCTATAGGAGCAGCGAATAATGTCTGGGGTATTATGAGTATTAATATTCATGTTGGCAAGGAATCCTTTCCACGTGTGATTGGATTTCTACATGGAGCTTTTCTATAACCTTAGTAGGTTTGAGATATTATGGCTCTCAATGCTCGTAGGTCGCACGAACTATTTACTAGTATGAATTACGTGCGATTATTGCCATGCCACTGGATTGAGTCTAGTCCATCATGTGCAAAGCGGGAGATGTTGGATTTCATATTTGCGCCACGGGTCGCCCATGTAGACTGACCCGACCCGTTTAGAAGGGATAAAACTAAAAGAGGTTACCTAGAAGTTTTTAACTCCTAATAAAACTACCGTACGTAAAAGAGATATAGGAACATGCAAAATACAAGTTTCATTGGTAGTTTTATCAACACCTATTATTTATGTTCTAACTTTCGGAAGAGAAATTAAGAGGAAGGAAATATTCTCCCTTATAACAGAAAAACACACTTCAAAAAAGGTATTTAGTTCGTGAACAAGAATTGTGGCCTGGCCTTTCCCCGTACTCCGCGAATATCGAGAGCTTAGTGCACCGGGCTGCCCTTTAGTTCGTGAACAAGAACTCCATTTTCGATTGAGAGACGAAGTAGATTTGGAGCAATTATCTTAATAATAATTATAACCATCTTTGTTGTGCGTAATAAGGTACACAATTTGTTGTTCTTGTAATTTATACGACAGTTGATAGTCAAATTTATGTTATATGTTTATTGATTTATTTGTGAAACAATGTCAACTCTTTTGTTGAGTGATTTAGTTTGATTAAGGTATATGTGAAACAAATAGGGAATGTAAATGTGAGTGTAATCTTGTGTTCTCATATTAAACTTTTACAATAAATTATTTCTATTTGCATATGGCTACTTAAAATTTACCTTTAGTGGTACTGTTATTGGGTGATTATAAGTCCATTAAAGCTCTCTTACCCCCTCGTTTTGTCACGGAAGAGTACCCAAGTCAAAGCACAAAATAGAATTGCTGAGAATTAACACATCCGTTATCGCTCGTTCCCCTATATTTGTTGCATACTCTCCGGGGGCGGTCCGTCCATAAAACAGGTAAAACAATCGCTTTAGGCCCGCATTTATGGGGCCCCATTTTTTGGCATACCTAAATTTTATATATATATATATATATATATATATATATATATATATATATATATACACACACATATAGATAATAAAAATTTTAAAAAAAAACTATAAAGTGAAACAATACGCGGGAAGTTTGTATAAAAAGAGCACAAATTTGAGATAGTGAATGCCAATGGGAGGGGCCCACTTATATTACTCATAGTAATTTATTTTTAAAATAAAATAAAATCTGAAAGTACAATTACATGGTAGTAACCAACGTTACTAATTTTTTGGGAATGGAAAGAGTCTTTTTGGGTATGGAAAGAGTCCCTCTTTAAGGAGAATATCTTGGAAACTAATCAATTAGGCAGGAATTTATTCTTATTGGTTATAGTACATAAACAAGTACAACTTTTACTTTAAAGTTTTAACTTTTCTGTCACAAGTCACAACTTTCTCAAGCAAAGTGAAAACAATAACGTGTGCACTATTCTATATTTTTGTACTTTGTTCTTCAATTCAAGCCTCCATTCTACAATAGCAAAAGATCAAGAATTATTTTGGAGGTTCAGAGTTGTGTATTGATTCAAAAAAAAGTACAGTGTTTTTTGTTCGTTCGATCTATTCTCATAATTCAAGTCTTACGACAAGCATACTCGAGTAGGAATTTAATTTGATATCAAGTTATCCGTTCTTGAACCAAGTGCTNTCTAAAGGAGGCCCCATTAGGGGAAATTCAACAACATAACGATTTAACCCGGCAAGGGTACAACTAACAGCCCAAATATCCCGGCAAGGGAACAACAACAATAATAGACTACGTGTCCCGGCAAGGGAAAAGCCACAACACTTTCTCTTTTAATCACTTCTTTCTCAATTATCAAATTCTAGTTCGAGACAACGATCCAATAATATACCAATCGCAATTCCTCCTCAGCCCTTCACATTATAGGAAACTTAGCAATTAGACAAGAAAGAATGTTTCACAAAGTCCGGTTCAAACACATTTAAGACCCACGGTCATGCTAGACTCCGGTGTATAGATAACCGTCACCATGCCTATACACCGTACTCTTCATTTAGCAATTAGCAAATATTATCCTAATCCTATTCCCTCTAACCAAAGTTAGAACAAACACTTACCTCGGTCCAAGGATAGCAATCAACTCTCCAATACCGCCTTTCCTCTACAATCCGACTCTGAAACAACGATATCTAGGCATAGTCAATTCAATAATATCAATAAAGACTCGAAAACAAAATCCCATAGCCTAAAAATGAAGTCCCTAGCATTCTTCCAAAAATATCAAAATTCGACACCGGTCCCACATGGTCCAAACACGAGGCTCGGACCAAAACCCAATCACCCTTAACCCCACGAGTTCAAAGATATAATTTGTTTTAAGATTCGACCCCAAATTGAGGTTGAATCACCCAAAATTCTCAAAACCCTAACTCTACCCAAAACCCCTAATTTCTACTTTGATTTCATGATTTAGGGCTAGGAATTTAGTAATTAATAGAGGAAATTGAAGAAAACAAGTTGAACAATGCTTACCCAAGAAGTTTTGATGAAAGGGAGCTTCAATGGACGCCTAAGTGCTTGGAGAAGAAAGGAGTTCGTGTATTTTTATTAAAATCCCGAGCTACTGTTCTGTTTTTAACATAAAAATTCGCTGGGCAAAATTGCCCTTCGCGTTCGCTAGAGAGGGGCCGCATTCGCGAAGGGTAAACTGGGTAAGCTATCGCGATCGCGTGGAGACACACGCGAACGCGTAGAAGGAAATTGCTGGGGTCCAGGAACTGTTATACGCGAACGCGAGGCGAGGGATGCGAACGCGATGAAGTAGAAGGCTAAAGCTATGCGAACGTGGAAGAGACCACGCGAACGCGTAGAAGAAAACACCTGCAACAGCTGAAACCAAAAACCTGCTACATTTCCTAAGTGTAAAAACACCCCGAACCACCTCCAATTCACTCTCGAGCCCTCGGGGCTCCTAACCAATCACACACACTAACTCAATAACATCCTACGAACTTATTCGAGCGATCAAATCGCCAAAATAACATCAAAAATCATTGAATCAAGCCTCAAGATCATCATTTTCATTTGAAACTTCATAACTTCAAATTTTAGATATTTAGGTCCGAAACACGTCAAATGACGTCCGATTTCGACCAAACTTTACAGAAAGCGCTTAACTCTTATTTAAGACTTGTACCGGGCGTCGGAACCAAAATACGAGCCTGATACCATAGTCTTTTAGTCAATTTTCATTTCCATTTTCCTTAATAATTTCAGAAAAATAATTTCACAGAAAAATTCATTGCTCGGGCTCTCGACCTCGGAATTCGACTCCGAGCATATGCCCGAGTCTCACATTTTTCTACAGACCCTCCGGGACCGTCAAATCACGGGTCCGGGTCCGTTTACCCGAAATGTTGACCAAAGTCAACTTTAATCATAATAATATCAAAATTCATAATTTTTTACATAGAATTCATATTTAAGCTTTCCGGCTACGCGCTCGGACTGCGCACGTAAATCGAGGCAAGTAAAAATGAGGTTTTCAAGGCCTCGGAAGCACGGAATGAAAGAGAAAACAGGTGATGACTCTTTGGGTCGTCACACTTAGTAACATATGAACTCGAAAATTTTGAATTTTTATTGGGGTATGAGTATTTGGTATGATATATTATTTGCTGTTAATTCAGTTGGCAAAAGTATGCAGTCAAAAGACATGCATATTGATGTTGCCATAGATCAATTAAAAGGTTTAATTTCTGTTTTTAATAAATATAGAGAAGAAGGATTTGCAACTGCTATGATTTCTGCCAAGAAAATTGCATTTTAAATGAATATCAAACCCGAATTTTTCAAGAAACGTGTGATATCTAGGAAGTAACAATTTGATGAGAATGTTGATATTGAAATCTCAAAGTCTCTTGAAGAGTCCTTTAGAGCTGATTACTTTTTATACGTAGTAGACAAGGCTATTTTTTCACTTCAAAATTGATTTGAACAATTTGAAGCGTATGAAAATATTTTTGGTATTCTATTTAATGGTAAAAAAACTAAGATCACTAGATGATGGAAATTTAAAAACACATTGCCTTAATCTTGAATTTTTCTTAAAGCATAATAATCAATCTGATATTGATGGTTTAGATTTATTTTCTGAGTTGAAAGTATTAAGGGAAATAGTACAAGTAGAAGATAATAGTTTAATCGATATACTCAATCAAATAAAGAGACTTGATTCTTTTCCAAATGCATATATTGCTTATAGAATAATGTTAACAATTCTTGTTACCGTTGCTTCAGCGGAAAGAAGCTTTTCAAAATTAAAATTGATAAAATCTTACCTAAGATCAACAATGTCTCAAGAGAGATTAAATGGGTTAGCTATATTATCAATTGAGAAAGACTTATTAGGAGAAATTGATTATAAGAAAATTATTAGTAACTTTGCATCTAAAAAAGCTAGAAAAATTGACTTCAAATAATAAAAAAAGTTGAAAATATTAAGGCCTCTCATTAATGTTTGGCTTTAGGCCCCAAAATACGTCGGGCCGCCCTGATACTCTCACTCTTCAGTATAACAATATTAAATTGTTCCTATCTCCTCTGCACATTTGTTGCCCGCATTATGAACATCACTTATTTCTGCCTCCCATATGAACTCCTTCATTAGTAATGGGCAATGACCACTCTCCCTCATTTTCCTGTCAATACCATAATATTATACTGTTTTATCAGTTCCTCAACTTTTGTTAGCCATACTATATATGAACAATCCTAGCTTGTTGCTTTCTCTTCCTCGCTTTAGTTGGCCGTACTATGTATGAACAATCCTCGCTCGTTCCCTTCTCTTTCTCATATTTGTTGGCCGCACTATGAACACCCCTTGCTTTTTTTATTTTTATTTTCTGTTTACCTTAAAAATGATAATTACAATTAGATCTGATTTTATGGTTCTAAAAATACGTGATTTATTTTTATGCTAGTTGTTAAGCAGTAGATGTAAAGTATAAGACTAGAAAATAAGATGAAGGTAGTGTGACAAGCAAACCGAGTGACTGAGAATCGGGGCCTCGAGCTAGGCTATACGGGACCTCGGGGTCGAGCTAAACGTTAGGCTGTGGACAGCCGATGAAGGACTAACAGTTCTGAGAGCTTTGATGAGGGCTCTTTACGATCAATGATGAGTAATAAATGAAGAACAATCAATGAAACGCGATAAATGTAAGCAATGTAATAAATATAAGCAGTAAAATCAAGGGAGAATATGTTTAAGTTAGAGAGTAGAGATTGTTCTTGTTCTTGTATTGAATATTATGTGTGCAAAAAATGACAAGGATCCCCTTTATATAGGAGGGGGAATTCCAACATAGTACATGTGCATTTATTACAAAGATATGCGGCTGGTACAACCATTTATTACAAAGATCAACGGCTGGTTCAGCCATTTAATGTCATGGTACGGACTTGTACTATTCTTGTAGACCTGGTCAGCTATAATCACGCTCCTTGGGAATCCCCTGCTTATTTTTGATAATCGTCGATCTGCACTGCCCCGAGGTTGGGCATGGAGAACCCTCGAGGTCGAACCTCGAGCTGTGCCCTGGGGCCTTCTGAAGACGAGCTATGGAATGCCAAAATGATCGTAAAATCGTACTCTCCAATTTTAGCCGTATACAGATAGTCCCCGCGTTTCTTAGAATAGAATGATATGAAACGACTTTGACGTCAGCTTCCTCGAGCCTTTCACAATGACGTCATGCTTATGACGTAAGCTTTCATGATGACTGAAACATCCCGTCAGTTCATCTTCCCAGAAGCATTCAATACACCGTCGGCTTATTTTCCCAAAAGTGGTGATATCGCCGCCGATCCATTTCCCAAAAAGCATTGATTGCGCCTATCGATACGTTTTCAAAAAGGCATTGATTACGCCGCCGATTGCGTTATCGCTTTTCTATAAATGGGAGGTTTCTTGAGCCAAGATTTCATTCAATCTTCTTCAACAGCTTTGGCCCTTTTCCTTCTCTATATCTTCTCTCAAATTTCTATCTTTATGGTTCAAACTTGTGACCATAAGGTCACACGGCAGCGACTCAGCCAGTTATGCCATGGCTCCTTTTCAGAGCTTTTCCCCGCTGAGTGGGACTATACTGGGTTGATGTTGTTGTTGTTGTTATTGTTACTGGCCCGAGATAAAGAGAGAGAGACCTCAAATTCTTCCCGCACCAAAAGATATATGGACTGCAAACCGCTGCTCATCTCTCTTAACTTCAACTTGGTGTGGCGCCTCATTCCCTTTGCTTTCCATGGAGTGGGGTGGCGTCATCTACTAACTTTTGTATCCCACATCGGTGCAATGTCTCAAGAAGTGGCTTCACAATACTAGTGCTGACGAGACCCGTACTCGCCATATTTTTTACCAAGCCACAATTTTCCCTGCCTGTTAAGAGCTTTTGCTCATTGATAGGCTATAGCTGTCTCGGAGGAGTTCCTCGAAGATATTGCTTTGAAGATTGAAATGGGGTCCTCGAGGGAACGGCTTTCGCAGATGTCGCGTCCGAGGATGTACCCTCGAAAGTAGTTTAGGCTCTTTAGTTGTTGTTTTTGCTTCTTTGTTTCTGTGTAAGGACCCCTTGTGGGTTTTTGTAATCGTCGTTTATTAATAGAATGGTTTCTTCAATTTGCTTTTGTCTTGTGCTGGATTCCCTTTTGCCTGTGTTTGCGAAAAATCCAACCGTGTGACTCTATCGATCAGTCCGAGTACTGGACTCGGATATAGGAATTCCTTTGGTTTTCAATTGGCTAATATGATAAACCCTTTGCCATTCCTCGGACTAAGTCTGGATTGATCTGAAGCAAACTTAGGCCGCCGGGACTTCTGAGTTCGAATTGAATGAGGGCGGGGCCTCGAATTTCTTCAAAATAAAGCTTAGCCCTTTTAGGCACCATTGATAGTCCTTAAGTGAAAGTTTTCTTGATCATCTAAAAATAAAGATAGACCTTAGGCTTTTGCAAATAGTCCCCGAGCGAGGATACACTCGAACTCGGATGGCCCTCGGGCTTAGTAATTGAGCGAGCGTTCGCTCGGACTCGAAATAAAGATAGCCCTAAGGCATTATGAATAGTCCCTGAGTGAAAACTAGCTCGAAATCGGGTAGCCCTTGGGCTTAAGAATCGGGTGAATGACCTGCACTTCTAATAGTAGAGATCCTTGAGATCGGGCACCATCTCGAGGCTAGGTTTATGTGGATAACTCCTTAGAGCCCATCATTATAGCAACAGATATCCTCGAGATCGGGTACCGTCTCGAGGCTAGGTTGATATGGGAGTCTGTAATCCCTCGAGCTTGTATGACAGCGTCGTTCGTACGGCATGGCCATAAAGTGACCGAGGTGGTCCCGTCGGTACACTTCTCCGAAAGTGATAATGGCCTAGTCAGAATTAATTGGCCTCTAGAGTAGGCGGACAGTCGCCGCTTGATCTATATATGAGTTTGATTTCCTCTTATTTGAGGATTCCGCTACTTTGAGCAGCTATCCTTTTCATAGAATTCCCCTTCCTTGCGTCAGCTCTTTCACCATTTTTAATTCGAAGCTTTCGCCTAAGTTCTCATTTCCCTTTTCTTGTTCCACCATAGTTATGGCTGTTACGTCCAAGCCTGTTCACCAAGAAGGGGAGAGTTCCGCCTCTGCTTCCCGCTTGGTCGGTGGTGCACCACCGGCGTCTGGTGAGCCAACCTCGAGATGTTTCGTTTCGAGGAGGGACTTTACGTTAGAGAGACCTCCCAATGTTCAGGGCCATTGGGAGCATGCATCGAGGTCCATTTCATCAATAGGAGAGGGACACCTTGAGGCAGTGAGGAGATACTGCGGATGGGGAGAAACGGTGGTACTGCAGGTACCTTCCCCTGAAGAGGACATCATAGCTCATGTAGAGGGGTTTTTGAACGTATATATGTACCCTTTTATGTTGGGCCCTCTCGATAGAGTCGTGCTTGACTTCTGTCGAAGATATCGGGCTACCCTGGCACAAGTTCACCCGTCGTTCTAGAGGATAGTATTGATGATGAGGTTTTTTGCGGAGGGAGCCGGGCTTGAGTTCACCCTTAGCCATCTCATCAGATTGTACCGGCCCTTTCATTACCGAGGCCTGATTTCTTTACGATGCCGATCCGCCAGGCCTTTTATTGCCGACGATGAAGAAGATGGGGACCGAGGATGGATGAGTCAATTTGTCCGAGTACGGACTGTCGATATTATCCCCGTGGAGTTCCTGCCATTTCCTGAGAAATGGAATTTCACACGTAAGTGGTACACTTGTGTTTTTATTTATTTTTGTTCATGGTGGAGGCGGGCTCCGTGAAGATGCTTTCCTTCTCTTTATTACAGTAGTCTCGTGGATGCCATACGAGTTCCCCGACCTGGCGGATTGGACTTGGAAGTTGGCAGCCTGCTCTACCTACGATGGGCGTAATTGGCGAGACCTGTCGAAGGGTAGATGGGGAGCAAAACACCACGGTACGTGCTGTGTAGTTTGTTTTCTTCGAAAGGTACTTTCTTTTGTATGTATTAACTCCGTCACCGCAGGCATTGGAGAATTTTCTAAGATGAGACCGTGCCCCCTCCGGGAGGAGGAAGTATCGTCAGCTTTGGGGCCGAGGAATGATAACAAATGGAAGGAGTCCTCGAAGGACGAAGGTTCTTATAGCGAGGCAACCCCTGCTCGGAGGCTCAAAGAAGATGTATCAGCTGAGCCTGCTGGATTCGAGGCTTCTAGCCTTGGAAAAATGGTTCCTCCTTTGCCGTTGTCTTCTTTTCCCGTCGAAGGTATTTCGAGGGATAAAGATTTTTTGCTGCCTTCTTCTTTTCCCGCCGAAGGTACTTCGAGGGAAATTCGAGGCCAGGGGCTGCCTAAATCAAGCGGGGTGTCGAGCGACCGTATTCCCCTCGAGAGTGGTTCTACCGGGGCCGATGAGACCAGGCCAGTAGATGTGCGCTCAACTATTGAGGAGGCTCAGCGGCTCTGTTCTATGGTGAGTTTTGGCCGACTGTATTGGCTTTTCAGTTTTGCACTTTCATTTTCTAATTGAGCTTCTTTTTCATAGGCCTTTGACAAACTCAAGTCCGAGCTGCTTCACCACGAATCCAGGTTGCGAGAAGCCGTGGAAGGGGAGAAATCCCTCAGGCTTCTCTGTGACAAAAGGGCAAAGGAGTTGGTATACCTTCGGTACGAGGCGAGTCAAAGTTTGGACTACGAAGGCTACCTTGAGAGACAGGTAACCTTCGTTTCGAGGGATGCATGTTTTCTTCTTCTAACCTGGGAGACTAATATTTTGATGCTTTAGTTGCGGAGAAAGATGGAGGACCTGGAACGCCTTTGGGGTGAGGTTGGTCAGGCCAAGTATGAGTGTACTGAGCTAAGGGCCCAGATAGATGCCCAAGTTGCGGCCAGGAAGAATGCTTTGGCCAAGGCTTCTGCCCTCGAGGTGCAACTTCGGAGTGCTCGTGAAAATGGCTCAGTCAGAACGAGCAGGATTACAAGGCTTGAGTCCGACCTTTTGAAGATGAAGGCCGAGGTCGTAGACGCCCGGGCTGAAGCTGAAGAGATTCGAGCCAAGGCTAATAAAAAAGTGGCCGTCTATTTAAGAGACGCTGCTGATGCTCGAGCCGAGCTTAGGGGAGCTTCCGATCGAGAGAGCAGAAGCAATGAATATGCCCGATGAAAATCTCGAAGGGAAACCCTCGAGGAGATCCACGCTAGGGGCTTCGATCTCTCGGAAGAGATAGAGCAGGCCAAGGCGGATGAATACAACGCCAAGTTTCTCTTGTCCGATGCCGAAGATAATAAGGAAGAGGCCGATGGGGCCGCAGTCCCCGAGGGGAACGTAGACTAGGCCTTTCCTTTCTAATTCTATGTATAATGCTCTTAGAGAACATTGTAAATGAAGCTTTGTATTTTTTCACACATACATATAAAGAGAAGCTTTTTGATTTTCTTCTTTCATGAATTTCTCTTTGCTTGAGTATGTCTTTCTTTGTCTTGAATTTTGACGTTTTTCGATGATTAGCCAGGTGAATTGGGCTTCGAGGAAAAACCCTCAGGTTTACAAATCGGCCCTGAGCGTGTTATGCTGGCCCGTGGGCTTTTGCGCATTTGGTCGGTACGACCTCTGATCTATGCTGGCGACAATGGCTCTTACGCATTAGGTCGGTACGACCTTTTAGTTTAAACTGGCGACAGTGGCTCTTACGCATTGGGTCGATACGACCTTTAATTTAAGCTAGCGACAATGGCTCTTACGCGTAGGGTCAGTACGACCTTTAATTTAAGCTGGCGACAATGGCGCATCTTACACGTAGGGTCGGTACGACCTTTAATTTAAGCTGGCGATAGTGGCTCTTATGCGTAGGGTCTGTACGACCTCTAGTATAGGCTTTATTTTTCCCTCGTTGAAGTATTTTGTGTTCGTCCGACTCTTCGACGGTTCAATAAGAACCTCGATTGCGAGCTGTTATGTGACGATAGACGAGCACCTTGGGAGGTTTTGCTCAATGGCTGAATTGTTTCGAAGCCTTTTTATTATTTAGAGTTGATGCGATCGAAGCTCTTTTGCTTATGCCGAGGGTAGCCTGGTTAACCAGTTCTTTTCGAAGTATTTTCGAAGTAATTGAAGGCCTATGATTTTATGGCGACGGTCGGGCATCCGCGAGTCGTGTTAGTTTGGCTGGTACACCCTTGTGACCGTAGTCATTGTATTTGGCCGTAGCCTTTTAGTCCCCGAGTGAAGTAGCTTCGGCGTCTATATCGAGGGTATGACTTTTTAGGGGTCTTACAAGTTCGAATATATAGCCTTAACTTGAAGATCGGGATTATGCCTTTTGTAGGGTCTTATAAATTTGAACATGCCTTACTTGAGGTCTTACAGATAGGTTACTTGGTACAAGTATGATTCATGCCTGGTCTTGAGGTCTTACAGATAGCTTACTTGGTACAAGTATAATTCATGCCTGGCTTGAGGTCTTCCAGATTTTGGTATTGCCTTATGGAGGTCTTACACTGTTGATAACGCCTCGTGGAGGTCTTACACTTTCTAATATTGCTACGTGGAGGGCTTTCGGGCTCGAGGTCGCCCGCATGGGGCCTTATGGCCTCGGGTTCTTGATATCTCGATGGGGTGACCGTCGGCGTCAGTCCCCGAGTTGTCGAGAGTTTTTGGCTCTGGAGCCGTTCTTTGTATGTTTTGATGTTGCCTCATTGAGGGCTTACGAGCTCGAAGTTTCCGGCCCAAAGGTCTTACGGCTTCGAGTTTTTGATGTCAGTCCCCGAGTGTTCGGGAAATTTCTGGCTCTGGAGCCGTTTCTTGAAAAAATAGCGGATTTCTTTAAAGCGCAGAGTTTTTTGACGGAAAAATATTCCTTGATTACTTGGCACAAGTATACATGTTTTCGTCGTCAAGGGTTCAATTATTCTATGCGGACACGGTTCATTCGACCGTTTGGCCCGATACATCATTTTCCTTTTGAGACCCTTTTTGGCTCATCTTGACTTCTTCGACGGGGTGGTCTCTCGGGGGGATGCCCCCTAGTATTCGAGGTTGATTGAAGAGAAGCCTTGAATACTTGTTAAGTTCTCCTTAGGTAGCATATAGATGTTGTCTCGTTAAAAACCTTGCCGGTAAAACCCTTCTTGGGATAAAATCCGCTCGAAGGAAAAGAGTGCAACGCATGCTTTAGAACCTAAAGTCTTCAAGCTGGGGAGTGCTTCGATTGTTCTAACCGGACTCCTGCATATACGTTAGTATAAAACGTAAATAAAAAAGGGAGATGGTTATACCTTAGTAGTGATGGCGTTTTGAGCCTGGATATTCTTCAAATGTTTGCTCTGGGGTCGCTGTATGGCCCTTTGCTAATTGACTCGGGTATAGCTGAGAATGCGGTTCGCGATTGCTACTTTGCATTTGCTCATCCTTTGGCTCCTTCGATGTTGAAGGTGTCGATGCCGGTGCCACGTCGTGCACTACAAACATCTCTCTCGCTGTGTATTGCTCCCCGTATATGGTTTTTATTCCGTCCTTTGTCAAAAACTTCATCATTTGATGAAGGGTTGACGGTACTGCTCTCATGCAGTGTATCCATGGCCTTCCGAGTAAGGCGTTGTATCTCATGTCTCCTTCGATGACATGAAACTTGGCATTTTGGGTAGTGTCGGCCACGTTGACCGGGAGGGTGATTTCCCCTTTAGTCGTCTCGCTCGCCATGTTGAATCCGTTGAGGACTCGAGAAGAGGGCACAATTTGGTCGAGCAGTCCGAGCCGCTCCACTACCCTCGACCTGATAATGTTGGCCGAGCTACCTGGATCCACAAGTACACGTTTAATTTGAAATGTATTCACAAGAAAAGATATTACCAGTGCGTCGTTATGAGGCTGAGACATGGTCTCGATGTCCTCATCGGTGAATGTGAGAGCGTCCTTGGGTATGTAACCTCGAGTTCGCTTTTCCCTGGTGATGGATATTTTTGTTCGTTTGACAATAGGTTCCTGCGGGATGTCGACTACCCCAACAATCATGTGGATGACATGTTGTGGTTCTTCTGTTTCATTTTTCTTGTTTGCCTCTCTTTCCCGAAATTGATTTTTGGCTCGGTCGCTGAGGAACTCTCGGAGGTTCCCTTTGCTGATTAGTCGTGCTACTTCTTCTCGGAGCTTTCTGCAATCTTCGATCCTATGACCGTGTGTGCCGTGAAATTCGAACACCAGGTTGGGGTTCCTTTGTGACGGATCTGATTGTACGGGTTTTGGCCACCTGGTGTCTCTGATTTTACCGATGGCAGAGACGATGTCCGAAACATCAATGTTGAAGTTGTGTTCGGACAATCGGGGTGCCTCCGTCGGTCCTGAATGTCTGCTGAATCTGACTCTGCTCACGAGTCCCCGAGGATTCTGACCTCGATCTGTCCTTCGGCCATTTCGGGGTATGTTACGCCTCGGGGCGTTTCTTCGATCTTCAGTGTACGGTTGATACCTTTCCTTGTTTGGCCTTGGTTCCTTTGCCAAG
The DNA here is from genome assembly GCF_001879085.1 of Nicotiana attenuata. Taxonomy (NCBI): domain Eukaryota; kingdom Viridiplantae; phylum Streptophyta; class Magnoliopsida; order Solanales; family Solanaceae; genus Nicotiana; species Nicotiana attenuata. Next base: position 159,706 of record NW_017671753.1, read on the forward strand.
AGCCTGCTAGGATATACTGAGCCCGAGGGGGCTCCTAGTTGGTCGTCCTCGACCCTAATCTTCGACTGATATCGATTGTGGACATGCGACCAAGTCACGGTGGGATATTCCACCAAGTTCTGCTTTAGTTGCTTTGAAGCTACCGAGCTTCGTTCGTTCAAACCTTGGGTGAAGGCCTACACTGCCCAGTCATCGGAGACTGGTGGTAATTCCATTCGCCACATTTGGAAGCGAGATACAAACTCCCGCATCATCTCGTTTTCTTTTTGTTTGATCTTGAAGACGTCGGATTTTCTTGTAGCAAATGGCACCGGCGTGTGCCTTTATAAAAGAATCTGCCAGCATGGCAAATGAATCTATTGAGTTCGGGGCTAGGTTGTGATACCACATCATGGCCCCTTTTGAAAGCGTTTCTCCGAATTTCTTCAATAGGACGGATTCAATCTCGTTGTCCTTCAGGTCATTCCCCTTTACAGCACAAGTGTAAGCAGTGATGTGCTCTTTGGGGTCTAAGGTTCCTTTGTACTTCGGGAGATCGGGCATTCTGAATTTCTTCGGAATGGGCTTTGGGGCAGCATTTGACGGGAATGGCTTTTGTACAAATTTCTTTGAATCTACTCCCTTTAGAATCGGGGGTGCGCCTGGGATCTGATCGACCCTTGAATTTTAGGTCTCCACCTTTTTGTCATTGGCTTCTATCTTCTTTTCGCCCGATTCAATCCTGTTTGTGAGGTCCTCGAGCATCTTTATGATGGCGGGGTCGGCTGCTGACCCGTTGTTGCTTGATCTTTCTGGTACTTGTTCGGCTCGAGGAGCTGTTTCCGGTGCTGCTGTGCTTGGAGTTTTTTGATGGCTTTGTAGTTGAGCGATCGCCAGTTGCTGTGCCTGCAACATCTCAAAAATGACGTGAAGGCTAACCTCTCGTTCCTCCCGAGCTGGGGTTTTCTGAGCTTCTTGTTGGTTTTCTTGGCGTATACTCCTGTTAGTGTGGGAGCTTATATCGACGTGTTGGGCGTTGCGCGAGACCACGTCCACGGTAATTGGTTCTGGTGCGTCCTCAGGGTTCCGCGGTGGTACACCGATGCCTGAAACAGATACACCATTCTCTCCATGGTCCTGAGGACCGTTGTTCTCATGTGCATTCACTGAGTTTGACATTTTGGCCTGAAATCAAAGATTCTTGGGCAAGAAAAAGTGTGAAAGATAACTTACGTTATTCGGTAACCAGCACAAAAACAATCACTATTATTTTTAGCCCTACGGTGGGCGCCAAACTGTTTACCTTGAAAATGATAATTACAATTATATTTGATTTTGTGGTTCTAAAAATACGTGATTTATTTTTATGATTGTTGTTAAGCAGTAGATGTGAAGTATGAGACTAGAAAATAAGATAAAACCTTGAAGGTGGTGTGACAAGCAAACCGAGTGACTGAGAATCGGGGCCTCGAGCTAGGCTATACAGGACCTCCGGGTCGAGCTAAATGTTAGGCTGTGGACAGCCGATGAAGGACTAACAGTTCTGAGAGCTTTGATGAGGGCTCTTTACGATCAATAATGAGTGATAAATGAAGAACAATCAATGAAACACGATAAATGTAAGCAATGTAATAAATATAAGCAGTAAAATCAAGGGAGAATATGTTTAAGTTAGAGAGCAGAGAATGTTCGTTCTTGTATTGAATATTATGCGTGCAAAAAAAGACAAGGATCCCCTTATATAGGAGGAGAAATCCCAACATAGTACATGTGCATTTATTACAAAGATATGCGGCTGGTACAACCATTTATTACAAAGATCAATGGCTGGTTCAACCATTTAATGTCACGGTACGGACTTGTACTATTCTTGTAGACCTGGTCAGCTTTAATCACGCGCCTTGGGAATCCCCCGCTTATTTATGATAGCCGTCGATCTGTACTGCCCCGAGGTTGGCCATGGAGAACCCTCAAGGTCGAACCTCGAGCTGTGCCCTGGGGCCTTTTAAAGATGGGCTATGGAATGCCAAAATGATCGTAAAATCGTACTCTCCGATATTAGCCGTATACATTTTTCTTGTTCTTGTTGCATACTCGCACTCGCCGATATCAAAATATTGAATTGTTCCCCCTCTCCTCTTCATATATATTTGTTGGACACACTATTTACACTCCTCGTTTTTGCCTCCATACAGCTTATAATAAGAACCTGCGTTAATAATGGGCAGTTGTCGTCATCTCTCCTTTTCTTATCCTTGTTGCATACTCAAAACTTAAATTACCATAATATTAAATTGTTTATGTCTCCTCCTCATCTTTGCCCGTCGATTGTACCTCCTTACGACCTATGAACACCTCCGTTAATAATGGTCTATCTTCCTTCATTTCCCTATCCTTGTTGAAAGCTCGCTCTCGTCAATATCATAAAATTTGTGTTATTTTTTATATAGCATTTGTATTTAATACTTGTCTTGGATAATAGTATCGCCTCACTTTTATTTGTGGCATATTATTTAGTAAAATATTAATCCCGGCAAGATTAGGTATATTATAAAAATATGCGATGATATAAAGAAATCTTAACAATGAAACATTTTACGCATAATCTAAAAAACTTATATCTCAGTCGTCTAATATGTCGACTTACGCCAGTATACTATGTGTTCTACCGTCATAATGTTATGTATCCTATTTTTCAGTGATATGGAATGCACATATTTGATTCACTTGGAGTCTAATCTGGTAGAGCTTGTCCGATCTAGAGCCAATATTGTTACCTTGGTATTCTTCTAAGTTCTACCATATATTCCATCTCTTCCTCATGGCCTTTATATAAGACCGTTTAACCATAAAATAGATTTTTAGTCAAAGCTAGAAATTAGAAGAATCGGGTTATTGATAATCGAAAAAGTAAATAAAGAAAGAAATTTTAGAATAACCAAGTATGAAAGCTGGTAAAATCAGAGTATATTTCAATAGTCACTTATCCCTCCGGTGATTACATATTCCTCCTTTTATAGGTCCCTTTGGGAATCTTTGGGGATGCACGTTATGCCTAAGTCATAATGAGGCTATTATGAGTGATTAATAACATTAAATGCTACGTTACATAATCATTACATTGAATGTATATATTCCTTAACGGCTCCAGCATTTAATACCCTTTAAATGCCGTATTTGCATCTTTTTCTTTAGCCAGGTTCATTCTTCTCATTGCTCGTATGTAAATAAGCTTAAACAGGAACGGGGCGCTGAGCCTCTCGTCTCGTGCCTCTTTCTACCCGTACCTGTTTGTAACTCTTGAACCGTGGCAAATCATAACTCATTATCCATTCCACGTGTCAGGACACGTCATCATATATATATGAATACAAATTTTCCCCAATACAGATAGTCCCCCCACTTTCCATTTATTCATCAGTTCGAATATTTGGGAAGTGGAATTCATTAAAGGAGAATTTTTGTCACCATTAATGCTCTGACAGAGTTGACGCTTCAATTGTCACTTCCTTTTAATGCACTAGACACGTGTCATTCTTTTATTGGTCGTACTATTTTGCAGCACTTTTTAGGCTTTCTTTTCGGCTTCACCTTCACGAAGTATCAGTTATCATCATTATGGTTCTTCCATCATCGTACTTTTTCTTTTTGCCAGTTATCCATTAGTATAAATATAACTTCTCTTCTTGTCTTGTTTCACATAAAGCGTATCAAACACTCTAATCTTTCGAAATCTCCTTATTATTTTCTGCTCCACTTCAACCCTCTCTGCTATGGCTTCATCAAATCCTAACCCTAAGAGAACCCCCATTCTGGATAGCTTCCCCAATGCTCCGATTAGACACAGAAGAGGGGGTAGACTCCGTAGCCTTGGATCTGTTCGTGGTAGTACGTCAACTCCTTCTTCTAGCTCTGGTCCCTCTTCTGGGACTAGGGGTTCACATTCTCAGAGGAGTTCTTCTCGTAATAAAGATCTTCTGAGCCACTTCGTGAGCCTTTGGTTGAGGAAATAATCCCCTCTGAAATTTCCTTTCATCATGATAGAGAGTCTCTTAGAACTCAAGTTGCTTCTTTAGATCATGCTGATCCCTTTCCTACTCAAATCACAGAAGTTTTAGCTCCCATAGTTCGTAAGGACTGTCATTGGAGTGACGATTTCCCAATTATCATACCTAACTCAAATCAAAGGATGACATCTTACTTAATAGGATTCTCCTTTGTTTACACATACCCCTTTACTCTAGGGTTTAAACCGGCCATTGACCCGGTCATTTTAGATTTTTGTCGTTTTTTCGATGTATGTTTGGGTCAAGTTGGTCCGATTGTGTGGAGAGTTGTCGCCTGTTTGAGGCACCTTGCTAACATGGCAGACGTTGAATTCACTTTACCCCACCTAATTCATCTTTACTCCCCTAGGCTTTTCGAAACGGCGTGTTTGGTTTAGCAGCCAGGAGTAAGAGGGTCTTAGTGAGTCCCGAGGATGATAAAGACCGTGGCTGGTATGCCCGATTTGTTGCTGCTCCCACTGCTGTTTTAGTGGGTGAAAAGAACATCCGCTTCCCTGATAAGTGGAATTTTGCATGTAAGTGTTAAATTCTTCTCATGCCTTTTTATTCTTAGGCTTGCTTATTTTTCTTAATCTTGCTTCTTTTTCTTTTCAGCAACCATGGGTGTTGTGGAATCTGTGCCCAACTTTCGTGGTTGGGTAGAAAAGTTACTGAAGATTGCCTCAATGGAGGGTAGATCATGGAAAACTCTTTCCAACCGTTATGGTTGGAAAGTAAAAACTCATGGTAAGGATTTCTATTTTTACCTTATCTATTTAAGTATTTTTGTTGTTCTAACTTTCAACCTTCTTTCTATCAGGTTTTGCCATTCGAGGAATTACTCCAGAGGCCATCTTGGTGTCCCGTGACTCCTTAAGTGTTCGCACCTCTTCAGATCAAGATATATTCTTGGGATCTTCAGTTCAAGATATATTCTTGGGATCTGTAAAGAGAAAATCTGCTGAAGAAGATGATTCTGAAGAAGAAGACGAGGGTTCTCTGGTGTCAAGACCACGAGTCAGGAGACGTATCGTCTCTGAAAATGAGGCTGATGTCTCCCCTCACCTATCTCTTTCTGAACCTGTTATTACTCCGGTGATCATCCCTGATGATGATGTCTCTCCTTCTCCTGACACTCATGAATCTATAAATCAGCTCTTTATGAGTGGTTTTGATAGTGGGTCTTTAGGACCAGTTCTAAATGAACTTCCTTTGTCTTCTTTTACCTCTTCGGTTCCTGTGATTGCTTCTTTACCTTCATCAACAACTACTTCTGTACCTTCCTCCATTATTTTTACTCCTTCCACTGCTCCTCCTTCAGTAACTCCTCCCCCCATTGTCCACCGTACAGAAGTGGGCTCTTCGAGTAGGGGTTCTGCTATGAGGAGCGTGATCATTGAGGTTCCTGCCAACAATAGTCTTTTAAGAAAGTCTGGGCAAGCTGATACTTGGCTCGAGCCTCTGATTGGCCCCATTGAGAAGGCTAAACTTGAAAGACATAGTAATATGACCCTCATGAATGATATAGTTCATGCAACTTTGAAGGTATTTTTCTGGTCTTTTATTTTATTAAGACTTTTGACTTCGGGAGTCCTAAACTTACTTCCCCCTCTCTTTTTTTTTGTTTGTGTAGGCCAATCTTATCGGTACTGAACTAATGACCTGAGTCTCTCTTTTGGAAAAACTGGCTCGTGACTTGGAGAAGACTGCTCATGATGCAGAAGAAACTGCCTGTGGTTCTCAATTGGAGGCAAACAACTGGAAGGGCCAGTTTGAAAGTGTACAAATCGATATGGAGAACTTGGAAGAGAGGAAGAATACCTTGGAGAAACAAGTTCAAACACTAACCTCCGAGCTGGCCATGATTAAAGCTACTTCAAGCCAAACTGAGAAGGGAAAAAAAACGCCTTGAATCTTCCTTTTCGGAACAACTGTCCAAGGTCAACGAGGAAAATAGGGCTCTAAAGACTTTGCTGGCTCAGAAAGAAATGCATGCGGGGGAGCTAGCACAAAACCTTTCACGGGTACAAGAAGAACTACGAGTTTCTGTAGACAAGGTTCATGCTCTAGAGAATTCCCATACCACCCCTCAATCATCTTATAGTTCTGTCTTAGCTAAAAACGAAGAACTTAAGAATGAAGTTGTTGCTTGGGAGAGAGATTATGAACTTCTTGAAGAGTCAACCAATGTTGAGGTGAGCTGGACCTTTTTAAAGTCTCGTCGTGACACCTTGGTAGAAATGGGCCAAGAAAATTTCAACCTGGAGTCTGAATTAGCCGAGGTGAATGAAGCCATTGAACGAGCACAACAACCACAATATTTTTCATCTCCCGAGGCTGGAGCTCCTGTGACTGAGACTCCTTTGGCTGAGACTCCCGCAGTTGAAGTCCCCGTGACTGTTGAAATTGCCATGAGTGTCACACCTTCCTCAAGTTCATCCGTGCCTCTTGCTGCTAGTCAAGTTGAAACTTCATTTATTGATACTCCAATGGTTGAAAATCAACCTGCTTCTGTTGGCGATGTTGTTCCAGTTGAGCCCGCTGATGATCCTTCTTCAGTCCTTTCCTCTTAGTGACAAATAAATTTACATCTGTTTTTAAATACCCTTTTTGCAGGTATCTATTTGGAAAAGTGTGTTTAAAGCTCTTGGACTCATTTGAAAGTTTTTGTAATCAAACCCTTGGCTATCACTTGAGGTTTTTTTTGAAGTACAAGTCCCCAAGTCTTGCTATGGGGCATTTTGTATAAACAATTCGATGACTAAGTTTATACTTAGTCTTTAGTTTTAAATATTAAGAAGCTTTTATCATTAAACTTCCGTCTGTTCTATTCTTGCCTCTTTGTTTTCAAGGACTTAAAGAATAGTCTGCATTTTTGTTCTTTGAAAAATGCTTCTGTTAATCCCATGACTACATAACATGAGTTTTATAAAAGAGGGCCCTTTTATATTCTGACACTTAATGAAGAAGACGTCTCAACTTCATAATGGTGTGATCATACGATAAAAGAAATAGGAACACACATGTTTTTTGCAATAACTTTGACAAGTTTTTATTTCTGAACTTTGACAAGTTTTGAGTAATACTTTACATGTATTTGAATTACATCTATAACTTTCTCGCAACTGTTTTCCTTGTAACAGATTTATACAAAAGAAGAACAATAGATACGGGGTTTTTCCTTATAACCCGTTTTAGTACATAGTCCTTTTAGCTCCAGAACATTAGGAAGAGTTTGAGAGATGACTCCATTGTTCTTATGGGAAAGAATACTATGATGAGTGCCATTGTTCTCATGGGAAAGAATACTATGATGAATGCCATGACTTCGTAACTTTCACTCCGTACTTGATTCTTCTAGGCTTGATTTTCTAAATCTTCTTTGCCTTTTTGATACACGTGACTGTATATACTATGTAGTCCCCCAAGTGTTTGAGTGTTGAAGTATGAAGCCTCGAGCACTTGGTAGTCTCCTTCACGTGGTCCTTTTCCTGAAAAGGAAATACATACGGGACTCGGGGGTGCGATTATAGATGAAGACTGCTTAACCCGTGTATACTTCTATCAGAATAATTGTAACCCTGGGCTAGGAATTTTAGTTTATTCCATTTTGCCTTACAGTTCGTGACTCATCATTTAGTACGGGTTAGCGTTTTGCCTATCATCTAAAATCGTTAGTAAAATTTTAACAATTCAAAAAATATAATTTAACATGGTGATACCTGACCGTGGGTTTTTCCTTAGAAGTAGTATCTCTTCAAATGAACTGCATTCCAATGTGAAGGAAGCACCTTCCCGTCCATTGTTTCCAACTCGTATGCTCCTTTTCCTGCAATATCTCGAACTCTGTAGGGTCCTTCCCAGGTTGGACTTAGTTTACCCGCGTTGGCTGCCTTTGTAGATTGAAAAGCCTTTTTAAGCACGAAGTCCCCAGTTTTGAAGTATCGCAGTCGTGCTTTCCTGTTGTAATATCGTTCGATCACTTGTTTTTGTGCTGCCATTCTTATTAATGCGGCTTCTCTCTTGCCTTCTAGTAGATCCAAATTGACCCGCATCTCTTCATCATTAGACTCTTGTGTTGCTTGTGAGAATCTTGTACTTGGTTCTCCTATTTCAACTGGGATTAATGCTTCAGCTCCATAAACTAAAGAGAAAGGAGTTTCACCTGTGCTCGTCTTTGTTGTCGTGCGATATGCCCATAACACTCCGGGTAACACTTCAGGCCAATTACCCTTTGACTCCTCTAAACGTTTCTTCAAATTGTTGATTATGACTTTGTTCGTTGATTCTGCTTGCCCGTTGCCTACTGGGTGATAAGGTGTAGATGTGATCCTTTTAATTTGCCAGCTCTCAAAAAACTCTGTGACTTGAGCTCCGATAAATTGAGGTCCATTGTCGCATACAATCTCCTTTGGTACACCAAATCGGCAGATGATATTACGCCAAATGAAGTCTTTGACCTCCTTTTCTCGTACCTGTTTAAATGCTCCTGCCTCTACCCATTTAGTGAAATAATCAGTAAGTACTAGCAAAAATTTTACCTGTCCTTTTGCTTGTGGTAATGGACCCACGATATCCATTCCCCACTTCATGAATGGCCATGGTGCTATGACCGGATGTAACAATTCTGCAGGTCTATGCATGTTGTTACCGTACCTTTGACATTTATCACATTTAGCTACGAAACTTTCCGCTTCTTCCTCCATTTTAGGCCAGTAGTATCCTGCTCTAATCAAGGTTCTCACCAGTGATCTTCCTCCTGCGTGATTCTCGCAATGCCCCTCATGTATTTCTCTTATTACATACTCCGTTTGAGAGGGTCTGAGGCATCTTGCTAATGGACCACCGAATATTTTATGATAAAGGTTCCCTTGTTTTAAACAGTAACGAGCAGCCTTTTCTCGAAGTGCATGCGCTTGCTTCTTGTCATCAGGGACGGTACCATACTGTAAAAAAGAAACAATTTCGTTTCTCCAATCCCAAGTTAAATTATTAAAATTTGCCTCATTCTTATCTGGTTCAAGAACTGAATGAAATAAATGTATAACTGAAGCATTTGCATCATTTGCCACATCAGCTGCGGATGCGAGATTAGCTAACGCATCTGCTTCAATATTTTCATCCCTTGATATTTGTATGACCTTCCAAGTTTGGAATTGCTTTATCAGTTCCCGTACCTTTTCCAAGTACTGTTGCATCCTTGCTTCCCTAGCTGTGTAAGTCCCCAGAATTTGATTAACCACGAGTTGCGAGTCACTTTTGATCACTACTTGATTTATACTAAGTTCTCGTGCCAATTCTAGACCTGCAATCACAGCTTCATACTCCGCTTCATTGTTAGTTAAGGAATGACATTTAATAGCTTGCCTAATAGTTTCACCCGTAGGTGGTACTAAAATAATTCCTAATCCTGCACCTTTTACGTTAGATGAGCCATCAGTAAATAAGGTTCATGTTCCTGGGTTAGCCCCATTAAGTACTTGTACTTCTTTTTCTACTTCTAGCTGCATCCCTTGGCTAAAGTCAGCCACGAAATCAGCTAATATCTGTGATTTGATTGCCATTCTAGATAAGTACGTGATTTCATATTCACTTAGCTCTACGGCCCATTTAGCTAACCTCCCTGACAATTCATGTTTATGCAATATATTACGTAGGGGGTATGCAGTCACTACAACAATGGGATGACATTGAAAATATGGTCTTAACTTCCTAGATGCCATGATTAGTGCAAGTGCCAATTTTTCCAAGTGTGGATACCGTGTCTCTGCATCTAACAAAGATTTAGTAACATAATAGATAGGAGATTGTTTACCCTGCTCTTCTCGAACCAAAATCGCGCTTACCGCAACTTCTGAAACAGCAAGGTAGATGAAAAGTTTCTCCCCAACCTTTGGTTTTGCTAGCAAAGGTGGATTTGACAAGTATATTTTCAAATCCCTAAGTGCTTGTTGACACTCCTCATCCCATTCAAAATGATCCTGCTTCTTAAGAGCCGAGAAGAATTTAAAACATTTTTCCGATGATTTAGAAATGAACCTTCCCAAAGCTGCAATTCTTCCTGTTAGTCTTTGAACCTCTTTCTTGTTTGAAAGTATATTAGGGATTTCTTCAATGGCCTTAATCTGTGTAGGATTCACTTCAATACCACGGTTAGAAACAAGAAAACCTAAAAACTTACCTGATGCCGCACCAAATGCACATTTTTCTGGATTCAACTTCATATTATATTTTCGTAAAATTGTAAATGTATCAGACATGTGCGATATATGATCTTTTGAATGTTGAGTATTAACTAGCATATCATCTATATATACTTCCATGGTTTTACCTAAATGTTCTTGAAACATTTGGGTGACCAACCTTTGATACGTTGCACCTGCATTCTTAAGACCAAAGGGCATTACCTTGTAACAGTAAGTCCCCCTGTCTGTTATAAAAGATGTTTTTTCTTCATCTCCTGGATCCATCTTGATTTGGTTATAGCCTGAATATGCATCTAAAAAACTTAATAGCTCATGCCCTGCAGTAGCATCAATTAACTGATCTATGTGCGGTAAAGGAAAGGAATCTTTTGGACAGGCTTTATTAAGGTCTGTGTAATCTACACAGACTCGCCACTTACCGTTCTTCTTAGGAACCACAACAGCATTAGCTAACCAGTTAGGATATTTTACCTCACGAATTGAACCAATTTTTAGCAATTTTTGAACTTCCTCTTGAATCACCTTATTCTTGAAAGTTCCTTGCTTTCTTTTCTTTTGCTTGATGGGAGGATACGATGGATCTTCATTCAATTTATGAGTCATGACTTCCGATGGTATCCCTGTCATGTCATAATGGGACCAAGCAAAACAATCTGCATTAGCTTTTAAAAATTCAATCAATTTACGTTTTACCTCCGGGCTAAGATTAGCTCCTATGTACACTTTTCTCTCGGGCCAATGTATAAATAACACCACGGCCTCTAGCTCTTCTATCGTTGTTTTGATGTTCTTGTTCTCCTCCGGTTCTTGAATGGTATCAGGTCTCGTATCCACATCCGTTTGTTTTTGCTCAGGTGAGGTTGACACCGTGTTACCCTCACCTAAATTCTGTAATTGCTATTTGTCGTCGCCCTTAACAGTTGAATCTGCAACGGAATTGATGCTTCTAGATGTTTGTTGATCGCTTCTGATTTGGCGTATTCCCCATGGAGATGGAAATTTAATAACTTGATGTAAGGTTGAAGGAACAGCATCCATGTCATGAATCTATGGCCTCCCAAGAATCATATTGTAAGACATTTCCATATCTACGACTTGAAATTTGGTATCTTTAACGACGCCTTCTGCGAATGTAGTAAGTATTGCTTCCCCTTTTGTTACAACACTAGAGTTGTCAAATCCCGACAAAGTATGTGCTTTTGGAATCAATTTATTCTCCGCTTGCATCTCGCACAATACTCGTATCAAAATAATATTTACAGAACTACCTGGATCAACCAAAACTCGTTTCACATTAGTGTCATGTACAAGTAAAGATATTACCAGTGCGTCGTTATACGGAGTTAAGAGTTCCTCCGCGTCTGCGTTGTTGAATATAATATTCTCCTCTTCCAGTACATGTCAAGGCCGCTTCCCGTTGGTAATTGTTACTTTTGAAACCTTTTTATATGATACATCGTTTATCTCTTCACCCCCACTTATAACGTTGACAGCTCTCTTGGGTGAAGGTGGTTTTGGAGGCTCTTGCATGTTCTTCATGTATGCTTGTTTACCTTTCTCACTGAATAACTCAGTGAGATACCCCTGTTTTAGCAAATGATCAACTACACCTTGCAGAAACTTGCAATCTGCTATTTTATGCCCGTGATCATTATGAAATTCGCACCAATGATCAGGGTTTCGTCTGTTCGGATTCGATCACATTTCCTTTGGCTATCGTACCTTATCTCCAATGCTTCTTAAAACAGCCATGAGTTCAGAGGTACTTACGTTGAAGTTGTAACCACCGAACCTTGCCTTTAGACTTCCATCATCGTCTCGTGACCCGCGTGTGTTCCGATCATTCCCGAACCTCGATGAGGAGCCTGATTACCTATTTCTAGGTTTGTGATCGTACCTTTGATTATCTTGCCTTGATCGTGAGTCTTTTCCCGCAGGTCCCATGTATGGCTCGTACCTGTTTTTACCGGATCTCTTTTCATTTTCCACACACCTTGAGCTTACCTTTTCTTCTGTTTTATGTCGTAAAATAATGTCTTCTTCAATCCTCATCTTTGTACTGTATCTATTGTAGACATCATTTCACGTTGTTGCTGGGAATTCTCAAAGGCTTTCCTTGAGTCGCCTCGTGGCTTCTGAACACTTCTCATTCAAATTGCTGGTGAAGGCTATGGCTGCCCAATTGTCAGGTACTCGTGGCAATGTCATTCTTTCCCGTTGAAATCTATCCACGAATTCTCTGAGCAGCTCTGAATCTCCTTGCTTGATTTTGAAGATATCCTCCATTCTTTTTTCAACTTTTTGAGCTCCCGAATGTGCTTTGATAAATAAATTTGCAAGCTCAGCAAAAGAATTTATAAAATTTTCAGGTAAGAGAGAATACCATGTTAGTGCCCCTTTAGTGAGTGTTTCACCGAATTTTTTGACCAAGACTGATTCAATCTCCTGCTTAGTCAAATTGTTGCCCTTGACTCCTGTTGTAAATGCAGTAACATGATCTCGTGGGTCTGATGTACCATCGTACTATGGAATATCAGGCATCTTAAACTTCTTTGGAATTGGGAGGGGGGCAGCACTTGGCTTCCATGGTTGTTGGTAATATTTATCTATATCTACTCCCTTGATCACGGGCGGTACTCCGGGTATTTGTTCTATGCGTTCATTTTGCTCCTTAAGCTGTTTCTGCAAGGTTAGTACTAGATTTTGTAAATCAGAATTAACTGGATTACCTGGGTCTCCCTCTTGTGTTTCACTAGGTTTTCCACCGCTGCCTGAATTAACCAATCCAGAACGAGGATTCTCCAAAGTACTGTTGTTTGGAGTAGATGTGGGTGGAGCAGCAGGTAATTGGCTAACAAAAGCTAGAAGAGCTTTATTAACTTGAGAGGCAATAAGTTTTTGCAAAGCCTCATTCATGGTTTCAACATTTTCGAATTGAGCCTGTCCATCTGTGTGAGATCCATCAGGAGTGCCTTCACGAGATCGTCGTGGGTAGCCTCGTGGGGAGCCTTGTGGAGAGCCTCGTGGAGAGTCTCCCTGAAGTTGTTGGATTGTTTTGAATTTCTGGGTTTCCTTGAGTGTTGTCATTGTTGTTCGACATGATTGATGCAATCAAGAAAATCAGGTTGAGGTATAATTGATTATCAGATTCCCGGTAACGGAACCAATTTGTTTAACCAAAAAATAGATTTTTAGTCAAAGCTAAAAATTAGAATAATCGGGTTACTGATAATCGAAAAAGTAAATAAAGAAAGAAATTTTAGAATAGCCAAGTATGAAAGCTGGTAAATCAGAGTATATTTCAATAGTCACTTATCCCTCCAGTGATTACATATTCCTCCTTTTATAGGTCACTTTGGGAATCTTTGGGGATGCACGTTATGCCTAAGTCATAATGAGGCTATTATGAGTGATTAATGATATTAAATGCTACGTTACATAATCATTACATTTAATGTATATATTCCTTAACAGCTCCAGCATTTAATACCCTTTAAATGCCGTATTTGCATCTTTTTCTTTAGCCAGGTTCATTCTTTTCATTGCTCGTATGTATATAAGCTTAAACAGGAACGGGGCGCTGAGCCTCTCGTCTCGTGCCTCTTTCNCTGATATACTCTCGAGCAAGAAAGAGGTTCAAAGATTAACAGGGAGGATTGCAGCTTTGGGAAGATTCATTTCTAAATCATCAGAGAAGTGTTTTAAATTCTTCTCAGCTCTTAAGAAGCAGGATCATTTTGAATGGAACGAAGAGTGTCAGCAAGCACTCAGGAATTTGAAAGCATAGTTATCAAATCCACCGTTGCTAGCAAAACCAAAGGCTGGGGAAAGATTGCTCATTTACCTTGCTGTTTCAGAAGTAGCGGTAAGTGCGGTTTTGGTTCGAGAAGAACAAGGTAAACAATCCCCTATCTATTATGTTAGTAAATCTTTCTTAGATGCGGAAACGTGGTATCCTCAATTGGAAAAGCTTGCACTCGCATTAACATCTAGGAAATTAAGGCCTTACTTTCAGTGTCATCCTATTGCTGTAGTAACAGCCTATCCTTTACGTAATATATTGCATAAGCATGAATTATCAGGTAGGTTGGCTAAGTGGGCAATAGAGTTAACTGAATACGAAATCACGTACCAACCTAGAACTGCTATAAAATCACAAGTGTTAGCTGATTTCGTGGCTGATTTTAGCCACGGCATGCAATTAGAAGCACAAAAAGAATTAAAGGTGCTCAATGGAGCTAATCCAGGAACTTGGACTTTATTCGCTGATGGTTCATCTAATGTAAAAGGAGCAGGTTTAGGGATTGTTTTGGTACCACCTACGGGTGAAACCATTCGACAAGCTATCAAATGTCATTCAATAACTAACAATGAGGCAGAGTATGAGGCTGTGATTGCAGGTTTAGAATTGGCACAAGAACTTGGCATAAATCAGATTATAATCAAAAGCGATTCACAACTCGTGGTTAATCAAATGCTGGGGACTTATGCAGCCAGGGAAACAAGGATGCAACAGTGTTTAGAAAAGGTGCGGGAATTAATAGAGCAGTTTCAAACCTGGAAAGTTATGCAAGTACCAAGGGATGAAAATCTCGAGGCAGATGCCTTAGCTAATCTCGCATCTGCAGCTGATGTAGCAAGTGATGCAAACACCTCAGTTATTCATTTATTTCATTCAGTTCTCGACCCTGACAAGAATGAGGTAAATTTTAATAATTTAGCTTGGGATTGGAGGAACGAGATTGTAGCTATTTTGCAGTATGGAGCCGTCCCTGATGACAAGAAAAAGGCTCATGCGCTTCAAAAAAAAGCTGCCCGGTACTGCTTAAACCAGGGCAACCTATATCGTAAAATGTTTGGTGACCCCTTAGCCAGATGTCTCGGACCCTCTCAAATGGAGTACGTAATGAGGGAAATACATGAGGGGCACTGTGGGAATCACGCCGGAGGAAAATTGCTAGTAAGAACCTTAATTAGGCCAGGTTATTACTGGCCTAAAATGGAAGAAGAAGCAGAAAGTTTCGTGGCCAAATGTGATAAATGTCAAAGGTACGGTAACAATATGCATAGATCCGCGGAGTTATTACATTCGGTTATCGCACCATGGCCATTTATGAAATGCGGAATGGATATCGTGGGTCCATTGCCACAAGCGAAAGGACAGGTAAAATTTCTGCTCGTACTTACTGATTATTTTACTAAATGGGTAGAGGCAGGAGCATTCAAACATGTACGAGAAAAGGAAGTCAGAGATTTTATTTGGCGCAATATCATATGCCGATTCGGTGTACCAAAGGAAATCGTATGTGATAATGGCCCTCAGTTCATAGGATCTCAAATCACAGAATTTTTACAAAGCTGGCAAATTAAAAGAATTACATCAACACCTTATCATCCGGTGGGGAATGGGCAAGCTGAGTCAACAAACAAGATTATCATCAACAATTTGAAGAAGCGTTTAGAAGAGTCAAAAGGAAATTGGCCAGAAGTATTACCTGGTGTTTTATGGGCATATCACACCACAACAAAAACAAGTACGGGAGAAACACCATTTTCGTTGGTTTATGGAGCAGAAGCTTTAATTCCAGTCGAGATAGGAGAGCCAAGTACGAGGTTTGCACATACAACAGACGAGTCTAATAATGAAGAAATGCGGGTAAGCCTCGATTTACTTGAAGGAAGAAGGGAAGCTGCATTAATAAGAATGGCAACACAAAAACAAGTTATAGAACGATATTACAACAGGAAAGCACGCCTCAGATTCTTCAAAGTTGGGGACTTCGTGCTTAAAAAGGTTTTTCAATCTACAAAGGCAGCCAATACAGGTAAATTGAGTCCAACTTGGGAAGGACCCTATAGAGTTCGTGATATTGCAGGCAAGGAAGCATATGAATTGGAGACAATGGATGGCAAAGTACTACCTTCACATTGGAATGCTGTTCATTTGAAGAGATATTACTTCTAAGGACTACCCACGGTCAGGTATCACCATTTTGCATTTAATTTTTTGAATTGTTAAAATTTTACTAACGATTTTAGATGATAGGCAAAAAGCTAGCCCGTACTAAATGATGAGTCACGACCTGTAAGGCACCCGAAATAAACTAAAATTCCTGCCTAGGGTTACAATTATTCTGATAGAAATATAAACGGGTTAGGCAGTCTTCATCTAAAATCGCACCTCCGAGTCCCGTATGTTTTTCCTTTTCAGGAAAAGGACCAAAAGAGAGAAACAATCAAGTGCTCGAGGCTTCATACTTCAACGCTCAAACACTTGGGGGACTATATAATATACACGAGTATGTGTTATAAAAAAGGCAAAGAAGATTGAGGAGAAATCAAGCCTGAAAAAGTCAAGTGCAGAGTAAAAGTTACAAAGTCACGAGCCAAGGCCAAAGAAAACCCTACTGTAGTTAGGGTAAAAGCCATGTACTAAAATGAGTTATAAAGAAAAACCTCGTGTTTTTATTATTCTGAAACGGGTTATGAAGAAAAACCTCATGTTTGTAATCTAATTATAAATCTGTTACAAGAAAAACAGTTACGAGAAAATTATAGATGTAATTTAAATACATGTAAAGAATTCTTCAAAACTAGACAAAGTTCAAATAAAAACTTGTCAATGTTATTTCAAAAGAAACATGTGTGTTCCTATTTCTTTATCGTATGTTAACACCATTATGAAGTTGTGACGTCTTCTTCATTAAGTGTCAAAATATAAAAGGGCCTCTTTTATAAAACTCATGTTTACTTTAGCTATTCATGAAGTTAACAAAAGCATTTTCTAAAGAACAAAAATGCAGATTATTCTATAAGTCCTTAGAAATAAAGGCAAGAATAAAATAAATAGAAGTTTAAGATAATAACACAGAGAACTTCTTAAATACTTAAGACTAAGTACGAACTTAGTCATAAAACTATGAAATTGTTTATACAAACTGCCGCATAAAAGACTTGGGGACTTGCATTCCAAAACCAACCCTCAAATGAAGTTAAGGGTTTGATTACAATTTTCTGAAATAAACCCTCAAATGAAGCCAAGGGTTTCTAACACAACTTTCAAAAGTGGTGCCTGCAAAAAAGAAGGAATTCAAGACAATGTAAATTTTTCACTAAGAAGATGTGGGAACTGAAGAAGATGCATCAACAGCAACGAGCTCAACTTGGACAGGAGCATCAACGGTTGCGGGTTGATCTTGATTCACAGCAACAGGCTCAACTTGAGCAAGAGCATCAGCAGATGTGGTTTCAACCTGGCTTGTGGCAGTAGGTTCGATTGGGCTTGAAGAAGATGTGATACCCATATGAGCTTCAACCGCGGGAGCTTCAATCACGGGAGAAGGAAAGTCCTGTGTTTGCTGAGTTTGTTCAATGGTTTCATTAACCTTAGCTAATTCTGACTCCAGGTCGAAGTTTTCTCGACTAGCTTCAATTAGGGTATCACGACGTGAATTCAAAGAAGCCCAACTTACCTCAACATCAAATTTTTCTTCAAGGATCTCATAATCCTTTTCCCAAGCAGCCACCTCATTCTTGAGCTCTTCATTTTCGGCCAAGGCGGAGTTACAAGAAGCTTGAAGGGAAACATGAGAGCTCTCTAAAGCACGTACCTTATCAGCAAAGACTCGAAGCTCTTCTTGTGCTTGAGTTAAGTTTTGCACGAGCTCTCCAGCATAAACTTCTTTTTGATTCAGTAGAGACTTCAACGCCCTGTTCTCTTCGCTAGCCTTAGACAACTGTTCTGAAAAAGAGGATTCAAGGCGTTCTTTTTCTTTTTCTGCTTGGTTCAAGGAAGCCTTGATAACCGCTAGATCCGAAGTTAATGCTCGCACCCGCTGCTCTAAGGTACTCTTGCTCTCTTGTAAATCCTCCATGCCAATTTGAGCACTGTCAAATTGTTCCTTCCAATTGATTGCTTCCAACTGAGAATCACGTGCAACCTTCTCTGAATCACGTGCTACCTTCTCCAAGAGGGAGATTCTGTTCATCAGCTCAGTGCCGATAAGATTGGCCTAAGAAAAAAGAAAGGGAAATAAGAATCTCGAAGATAGAAATTTTTACAAAGTAAAGAAGAGAAAGAAGGAAAATACCTTCAAAGTGGCATGCACTATGTCATTCATTAAAGTCAGGCTGCTATGGCTCTCCAGTTTTGCTTTCTCGATTGGGCCAATTAAAGGCTCGAGCCAAACGTCAGCTTGACCTGACTTCCTTAAGAGGCTGCTATCAGCGGGAACTTCAATAGTTACGCTCCTCATAGCAGTACTTCTACTTGAAGAACCCACCTCCGTATGGTGAACGATAGGTGGGGGAATTGTCAAAGGAGGAGCGGTGGAAGGAGTAAAAACAGTAGAGGGAGGAACAGAAACAGTTGAGGCAGGTAAGGAAAGAATCACAGGCGCGGGAGTAGAAAAGGAAGATAAGGGAAGTTCATCTAAAATAGGCCCTAAGTTTCCACTATCAAAACCACTGATAAAAAGTTGATCAATGGACTCACGAGTATCATGTGGAGTGATGTCATCATCAGGAATAATAACAGGGGTATCAACAGGCTCGGAAAGAGGAAGATGAGGTGAGATTTCAGCTTCGTCGTCAGATACAACACGTCTTCTAGCTCGTGGTCTCGTCACCAGGGAGCCTCCTTTATCCTCTTCTTCTGAGTCTTCTTCTTCAGTAGCTTTTCTTTTTGCAGAAGAAGAACCCAAGATTATTTCTTGGGCTGAAGAGGTACGAGTACCCAAAGAGTCACGAGAGGCCGCAACTGCCTCAGCAGTAACCCCTCGAATNGGCACATTAGATTATCAGTAATTCTCCAGTTAGCAAGAATGTCCCTTGTGAGTAGTCTTCTCTAGCTACCAGGGTCAAAATAAACAGCCACTTAGGAGCACCAAAGTTGTTGCAAACTACTTTCCTCCACGAGAGTCGTTGGAACCTCCCTCTCATTGTCGGATACAATTTCCTGGTTGAGAATGTCTTCCAACCTACCACCTCTGTCATAGTCAGCCTTGCATCTTCAATGTATAGTCTTGCTTTGACCATTTTCTGAACCATCCAAGATGTCTGCCTTGGTGTAACCTCTAAAATTGGCCTTTTCTTCCCATAATATTCATGTACCCATTGCACCCAAAGTTTATCTTTATTTTTTACACACTTTCCATAATACCATAAATTTAATACTGTAAAAATTGAACTTGCAAATTTATAGCTAAAAGAAGAATGAAAATATCAAAAAGCTCTTAGAACATATGATGAGTTCTTTATATGTGACTTACTTATCCAAAAAAGAAATATTTATTTTATCCTAAAAATTTAAAAAAGAATATCAATAATTTGATTGAAATTCAAATATGTTTAAGCAATAATTTGGGATAAAAATATTTAAACAAATCGCATCATGGACTTAGATCTTAATAAAACTAATTTATAGTGGTTCAAGATAAGACAAACCTCAATGGAAGTAAAAAGTAGTTTAATTCTGACTCCTTAAGTTGTTGTTAACCATGAAGACTTGGAGAAGGAGATGAAAAGGGAAAGNAGTATCATGTGGAGTGACGTCATCATCAGGAATAATAACAGGGGTATCAACAGGCTCGGAAAGAGGAAGACGAGGTGAGATTTCAGCTTCGCGTCAGATATAACACGTCTTCTAGCTCGTGGTCTCGTCACCAGGGAGCCTCCTTCATCCTCTTCTTCTGAGTCTTCTTCTTCAGTAGCTTTTCTTTTTGCAGAAGAAGAACCCAAGATTATTTCTCGGGCTGAAGAGGTACGAGTACCCAAAGAGTCACGAGAGGCCACAACTGCCTCAGCAGTAACCCCTCGAATAGCAAATCCTGATAAAAAGAAGGATAAAAGTTAGAACAATAAAAGAAAATATTTATATACGTGAAAGATAAAATAAAAACTCTTACCATGAGTCTTTACTTTCCAACCGTAATGGTTGGAAAGGTTTTTCCATGACCTACCCTCCATTGGAGCGGCCCTCAACAATTTTTCTACCCAACCACGAAAGTTGGGCACATTCTCCACAACACCCATGGTTGTTGAGAAAAGAAAAGAAGCGACATTAGAGAAATTAATAAGCTTGAAAGAAAAAGGTACGAGAAAGATATAACACTTACGTGCAAAGTTCCCCTTCTCAGGGAAGGGAGCGTTATCTTCACCCACTAAACCAGCAGTGGGGGCAGCAATAAACCGAGCATACCAGCCACGGTCTTTATCATCTTCGGGGCTCACTAAAACCCTCTTGCTCCTGGCTGCTAGGGTAAAAACGCCATTACGAAAAAGCCTAGGGGAGTAGAGGTGAATTAGGTGGGGGAAAGTAAAGCCAACATCTGCCAAGTTGGTGAGGTGCCTCAAACAGGCGACAACCCTCCATACAATTGGACCGATTTGACCCAAACAAATGTTGAAAAAACGGCAAAAATCTAGAATGACTGGGTCAATGGCTGGTTTGAACCCTAGAGTAAAAGGGTATGTATAAACAAAAGAGAATCCAATCATGTACGAAGTGATCCTCTGAATTGGATTAGGAATGATAATGGGAAAATCATCACTCCAGTGACAGTCCTTAAGAACTATAGGAGCTAGAATTTTTGTAATTTGAGTGGGGAAAGCATCGTCACGATCTAAAGTGGCCACTTGGTTCCTAAGAGATTCCCTATCATGATGAAAAGATAGTTCTGTTGGGACTATCTCTTCAACTAAAGGCTCACGTAAAGGCTCAGGGGGTTCTTTGTTCCTAGAAGAAGACCTTTGAGAAAGGGAACCTCTAGTTCTAGAAGAGGGACCAGAACTAGGAGAAGGCGTGGATGTGCTACCACCGCGAGCAGACCCTAAGCTACGAAGTCTACCACCTCTTCTATGCCTAATAGGAGCATTGGGGAAGTTATCTAAAATAGGAGTTCTCCTAGGGTTAGGGTTTGATTAAGTCATGGCGAAGAAGATTGAAGTGAAGAAGAAGTGAATAGAGATTTGAAGAATTGAAGTGTTCAATACGCTTTATGTGGTAAAAGACAAGAAAAGAAGTTATATTTATACTGATGGACAACCGACAAAAAGAAAAAGTACAATGATGGAAGCACCATAATAATGATAACTGACACTTCGTGAACATGGAAGCCGAAAAGAAAGCCTAAGAAAGTGCTGCAAAACTGTAGAGCTAATAAGAGGATGACACGTGTAAAAACGCATTAAATGGAAGTGACAATTGAAGCGTCCATTTTGTCAGAGCATTAATGGTGACAAAAATTCTCTTTTAATGAAATCCACTTCCCAAATATTCAACTGATGAATAAATGGAAAGTGGGGGGACTATCTGTATTGGAAAAAATTATATTTATATGTAAAGGTGACGTGTCAAGACACGTGGATTGGTGAAATGGTCAAAGAATTGCAATTAGCTAAGAGTCATGAGTTACAACAAATACGAGCAAAGAAAGAGGAAGAGGCACGGGACATCAGACAAGTAACGCGGCGCCCGTACCTATTTAAGTCATTTATATCCGAGAATCAGAAGGAATGAATCTGACAATAGAAAAGAGTGTAGATACGGCGTTTAATGAGTATTAAATGCTTAATACGTTAGAGAATATATTTTGAATGTAATGATTGTGTAACGTAGCATTCAATGTCTTTATACTCATAATAGCCTCATTATGATTTGAGCAAAACGTATATTATCAAAGGTACCTATAAAAAGGAGATATATGATCAGTTCTAGGGACACGAAAAATCATCTGAATATACTTTGGTTTACTTACTTTATTCAATTATATTCTGGCTATTCAAATTATTCTCTTTTATATATTCTTGCGATTATCAGTAACCCGTGTTATTCTAAAATATAGCTTTAGTCAAAATTCCATTTTTTGGTTATACAAAGGTGAGTATAAAGAATGAAGAATTGGATTTATACATCAGGCAATGTAAGTTATTTTGTAACAATAACAATCGGTTCAAAAATGCATATATTTAATAAGTGTTGGTTTATATTCTAATACTTTTAATTGTTTTTTGAGTATTAATTATATTACTTTATGCTTAATATTATATTTTAACTGTGTAGGAATAAAACAATGTGAAGATGAAGAGATTTGGAGCAAAATTGAATAAAATGCGGAAGAAAATGAAAGAAAATAAAAGAATAAAAAAGGGGGGGGGGGAGGAGGAGGAGGACACCCTTTGGTGTTTGTCTCCCCAAGTGCAGGACAAGAAAAAGAAGTGAAACAATTCAAAGAATTGAAGCAAGGAAAAACGTACTGCCTCCAGCGCCAGGGCAGCGCGACGCGCTGGTCTGGGCTTAGCGTGCAGGATTTTTCCTTATTTTGTCCGGAACAAGATTATGTTTGTCCTACACGATCCCAACTTATATAAAAGGGGTTCTAAACTTAATTTGGAGGGGTCTAATATATTTTTGGGAGGAGACACCACTTAAAGGAAAATACACACGCGGAACACTCGGGAGCAAGGATTCTCAGTTTTTCTTCATCTTTCTTAGTATTCTCAATTATTCAACACTTGTGAAATTGTCTTGATTTTATCATGAGTGGCTAAAACTCATAGTTCTGAGGTTGTGATTTAGCCATGAAAATTGTGGTTTGACGTTGACTTAACCTTGATTACAATTTGCTAATATATGGTTGTTTCTTAAATTTTATGATTAATTGCTTAATTGTCTGGTCAACAGTTAGGTTCTATTTACTATCTATGCTATGCTTGAGAAAGCTACGTCTAGATTAGAGAAGAATTAAAGAGTCCATGATCTTAACTCTTGGGGGGGGGGGGGGGGAGAGGGAGGCGGATTTGTGGTTAGGATAGGAACATGCCTAGTCACCATGCTCAATTGAATATTGTAATCTTAATGCATTCTTAATAGATCGATTTCATAGGAATATAGGCATTAATCTATTTTGAATAGGCGAGAAGTAATTCAGGAGAATACTACAAGAGCAATTATTCGATAATTAGTAACCATGAGTGAATTGTATGAAAGGGAGAGTTAATTGGAACGCAATAGGATTGATGAATCGATCACAACCCTGGAATATTCGTCTCTACAGAACATACAACAACTATTTTGCTGCTTGATCAATTAGTTACTTGTTAAAATTATTGCTTAGTATAATCACACTCTTGAACTTTGATTGACTGACTGAATAATAATCTTGGTGAATCTAGTAGGTAGTTAACACAAGTCTCTGTGGATTCGACACTCGATTTATCACTTTATTACTTGTACGACCACGTATACTTACGTGTGCGTTTGGGAGAAACAAGTTTTTGGCGCAGTTGTTGGGGAATTAGATATTAACTATTTTTCTAGATTATACTTTTACTTTTATCTTAACAAGTTTTTTCTGTTTATAAATATTTTTATTTTTATAATTATTTGATATTTTCTCTTAGTGTGTTTCTAGCTCGATGATCATGACATCTGAGGATGAAATATATAGAGATAAGATGATTGATGAAGAAGCTTGGTTCACGCAGAGGTGGATCCAGAATTTTAAGATCATGGGTGCACCACAATACTTGTCATAATATCAAGTGATGTATATTTTTTTGAGTGTTTTATGACATATTAATAATTTTGCATATTATTCAACGAGATAAATTATAATCTTGCTAATCTAAATTTGTATTTGTCATTAATATTATAAATTAAAATTTGAAAATCATTGCATAATGTTTATCTTAAAATCTGTTCTGGATTTACCATAAAATTCAAAATAAAAAGGGAAAGTAGAATACTAATGAATTTTTTTTGGTAAGTAAACTATTTTATTTACCAATAGCAAATATGTACAAGTATGAAACAAAAGCAACTGGCTTTGGACAGGCCCCAAACCAGAACATTCCTACTACTCTACTTCGCTACATCCAGCTAGTACACTTAAGGGTTGAAATTAAGAGAAACTAACTTCCTTCCTAGCTTTGGCTTCAGTGTCCCTTTACATGTTACCTCTTGAATAATCTGCTTAATGATCCCCTGCACTGATCTCTGTTTCTCCTGAAATATTCTAATGTTTCGTTCTTGCCATACATGATAGATGCACCTAGCAAGCACCATTCTGTAAAATTTCGCGTCTGCATTCCTTCATGTCTTATTAATTTCTGCCCATAGTAGTTCCTCCTGCCAGTTCAACACTTGCCTATATATACCTTGCCATTGCAGAAGTTTGCTCCATATCTCGGCAGACACGATAGATTTGAAAAATAGGTGGTCTATAGTTTCTGCCTCATTGTTGCAAAGAGGGCACATTAGATTATCAGTAATTCTCCAGTTAGCAAGAATGTCCCTTGTGAGTAGTCTTCTCTAGCTACCAGGGTCAAAATAAACAGCCACTTAGGAGCACCAAAGTTGTTGCAAACTACTTTCCTCCACGAGAGTCGTTGGAACCTCCCTCTCATTGTCGGATACAATTTCCTGGTTGAGAATGTCTTCCAACCTACCACCTCTGTCATAGTCAGCCTTGCATCTTCAATGTATAGTCTTGCTTTGACCATTTTCTGAACCATCCAAGATGTCTGCCTTGGTGTAACCTCTAAAATTGGCCTTTTCTTCCCATAATATTCATGTACCCATTGCACCCAAAGTTTATCTTTATTTTTTACACACTTTCCATAATACCATAAATTTAATACTGTAAAAATTGAACTTGCAAATTTATAGCTAAAAGAAGAATGAAAATATCAAAAAGCTCTTAGAACATATGATGAGTTCTTTATATGTGACTTACTTATCCAAAAAAGAAATATTTATTTTATCCTAAAAATTTAAAAAAGAATATCAATAATTTGATTGAAATTCAAATATGTTTAAGCAATAATTTGGGATAAAAATATTTAAACAAATCGCATCATGGACTTAGATCTTAATAAAACTAATTTATAGTGGTTCAAGATAAGACAAACCTCAATGGAAGTAAAAAGTAGTTTAATTCTGACTCCTTAAGTTGTTGTTAACCATGAAGACTTGGAGAAGGAGATGAAAAGGGAAAGAATGATAAGAAGGAAAAAAATAGAACTAAACCAAAAATAGAGCTACGAAGTACAAACTAAATATATAGTGTTATATTAATGTGTGTCCATGGGGTCTTGATCGGAGGCACCAATGCCAAAATTTGAGCATGGGTGCCATCTACTCTATATGGCTAAACCATTGAAAATTTGTACGTAAAATTTGCTTTTACTTGGCAAGAGGATAGGTGCATATGAACCACATATTCTAACATAGATACGCCCCTAGGTTGACGGAAGACTTTTATGGCCCGTATTTTTGGACTTTTCATGACCTGACCTCTTGGAGGTCTGAATTTGAACATTGGAGTAAGGGTTGGTATTGTCACGAATATTATCAATTAAGATAACATGAAAAATGACGTTTACTAACAACGTTGGTGAATGATTGGTCGAAGGAGAGACTTGATCTTGCACAAGAAATTGACAGGTTTGGCTTGTCTGTGCATAACTTGGATGCAGATTTGAGTGCAAAGTTTGATGCGTGTCGCGCCCAACGATTTAGTGATGGTTGTGTGAAGATGGAAAAGATCTTCTAGGCCAAATTGAGGAGATAAAACGAGAATACCAATCATTAGATCATGCTTTTGTTGATGATGTCGAGGTTGAAGTAGTATATATTATTGAGAATTTCAAAACTAACGCAGTTTTGGAGTTGTGGCGCGTTGGTCCTCATTCTAAATATTTTTCTATATTATGTTTGGATGGAGACATAAAGATCGAGCTTTAGGAGAGATTTATAGATGAATAACAACACCCTTACATTCTCAAATTTGCCACATCAAAAAGACAAAATGACATACCTCGCTTAGGGCCAAGAAGTGCAAGATGCGATATCTATTGCTTGGTTCCTTTATTTTCACACCACCACCCCAGGAACATGATAGAAAAATTGATGCAAAATTGGGGGAGCAATTCATATCCATAAAGTTGAAGGAAAAGTGGTGCCGCGACATTAAATCAAACGCTTGTTAGGAGGCAACCCAATTCTCGTGTGCAGATCTAGGTACTTCCAGATATGGTGATAGCTAGAGTTGTGTTGGTACCGCCTTTTGGGACACTACAAGGTATCTTCTATGTTGTCCGCAGACCTCGAATTCTCTTTCATTTAATTCTGTTATTGCTATTCAATTGTTCAGACAGTTGTATTAAGGATCGGCCTTGTATTTTGATAGTCAGTAGTGCTCATGTACTCGTCGACACCGGATCATTGAGATGGTTTTAGTAGCATTAATGTTGTTTTAGCATTTATTTCATGATATTTTCGTTGTTGAGTTTATTAAATTCTGATTTATTGAAGTCGCTGTTATTGTGAACTGTTGGCTTGCCAGCAAGAAGTGTGAGGTGCCGTCGCGGCTCCGGTGGAAGTTGGGTCGCGACAAGTTGGTATGAGAGAACTAAGTCGCCTAGGTCTCATGAGTCATGAGAAAGTTTATTAGATTCTTGCGGATCGGTATGGAGACGTTTGTACTTATCTTCGAGAGGCTAACGAACTATTAGGAAACATCACTTTCTTGCATTCTTGTCATGCGGATTTGTTAATTTCGAAGTCCGAACCTCTATTCTTCTATTCTCTCACATATGGTAAGGACACGTTTAGTTGATCAGGCACTAGTGCCACTAGTTAGGGCCGTGAGAGCCCAGGGCCGAGTTGGGGCTCGCACTACAAGTAGAGAAGAACCTGTGGAGCCACCAGTTGCTCCAGTAGAGGAGCAGGTACCGGATACTGTTGAGCTGGTGGGACCAACTCAGATATCGGTAGTGCCTACTGTTATACCTGGTCTTCAAGAGGCATTGGCTTAGATCTTGAGTGTTTGTAAGGTCTTGGCGCATGCAGACACAATACCAGTTGCACCAGTTACCTCAGAGGCTGGGGGAGGAGCCCATACTCCCGCCGTTCGTATACCAGAGCAGCTAGGTCAGGGTTATCAGACACTAGGGGTATTACCAGTTTAGCCAGTAATCGTTGCTCGGGCCGAAGTTGGTCTACCTATGTCCGACGAAGAGTAGAAGAGGTTGGAGCGGTTTAAGAGACTTGAACCTCCCAAGTTCAGTGGAGAGAGTCATAGGATGCTCATGGTTTTTTGGATCGGTGTCATCAGATTCTTCACAAAGCGGGTATTATGGACACTAGTGGAGTTTCCTTTGCTACTTTTCAGCTGAGAGGGGCAGCCTACAAATGGTGCAAACCTATGAGACGGCGGACCAGTTGATGTTGCACCATTCACATAGCATGAGTTCTCAGCTCTCTTCTTAGAGAAGTTTGTTACACAAACTCAGAGAGAGGAGCTACATAAGGAATTTGAGCAGCTAAGCCAGGGAGATATGACTGTAACTCAGTATGAGATGAAATTTGCAGATTTGGCTCGTTATGCAGTATGGTTGGTTCCCACCGAGAGAGAGCGATCAGGAGGTTCATTGATGGCCTCAACTATGGTCTACATTATAGTTTGGCTTGAGAGGCTGTTACATCTCGCGTTTTCATACGTTAAAGTTTTGTCGTAAGTTAATCGACGTAAGTTCGGGAATGATGTTATTTTGGGACTATAAGCATTATGCTATTTCAAACACGTGATGATTTAATTCGTGAAGGAGAGAGGGTCAGCAAATAGAAGAAAATGAGTTTCATCGAAGTTTGGCAATTTGGAATAAAATACGGTCCAAGTTATAATACCCCGTATTATATGACCATGATAATATGATGTATAAAGTGCATTAAAAATGAGTAGTGTTTTAAGTAATTTGAGATAATTCATAATTATGTGAGTAATTGATTAATTGTTAATTTAATGAGAGAATAACCATGTAATTAAGGATTTGTGGATAATTGTAGGTGGGGACACCCCCCCCCCCCTTACGTGGCAGCAAGTGGACGAAGATTTTATAGTTACTCTTGACCTTAGGCAATTAAATTAAGAGGACACATGGATAATATTCTAAGCCATTCCTTGCAAACACGTAGAAAGGGAAGTTATATTAGTCATCCCTACACTTATCTTCAGTTAATATCAAAATTCATTTGGTAAGGAGTTATATAGAAAGGAAAAGCCAAGAACAAAGGTGAGGGGATTTTGAAATTCATACGAGACTCCATATTATAATAGTAACGGGATTTTGCGATTCTAAGGGAGTACGGTGCAATCTTTCTCAAGAATATCATACGGATTTCTCCCTACTCCAGGTATGTTAAGGCTAAACCTTTACTTCATTTTGGCATGATCCAGTAACTACTTGTGTTTGATAACGAGACAAAATGAGAAGTTCATACTCCCGAATTTATATACATTATCCCAGTCTCATAAGTTAGAGTATTCTCCCTTATCGAGACTTTATATTCAATTGAGTATTGTCTTCTTCCAGTCAAGAGAGAAGAGGATATATATATATATATATATATATATATATATATATATATATATATATACAGTATTACAGTATTTTCACCACTACCGAGCTATAATCGGTGGGTAGGACCCTATTGGGAGACCTCTGATCAGATGGTAAGTTATATACCGAGCCTACTGTGTCCGAGTGCCTATGAGCGAGCCCAGTTGGTCGAGATACAGAGCCTAGTATGGCTGAGCGCCTATGAGCGAGCCTACTACAGCATAGTAGTTATATATATACTGAGCCTGATAAGGCCGGACATTTATTTTAATTACTATATTGAGAGAGTCGAGTCAGTATCAGCATGTGAGTATACCTCTAGATCATCTTTGACTCCCAGTTACTTTCAGTTATTATATAATCTGTTTAGTTTCGGCTTTCAGTTATTTTATTGCCTTGCATACTCGGTACATTATTTCGTATTGTCGTCCCTTTTTCTGGGGACGCTGCACTTCATGCGTGCAGGTTCAGATAGACAGACGGGTAGACCTCATCAGTAGGTGTTGCCTGAGTTCAGCTTTATCAGTAAGCTCTACTTCCTTCGGAGTTGTCGGGTGTAGATGTTTTGTATACATCTTATGTATATACGTATATAGGTTATGGGTTGGTCGGGGCCCTATTTCGATCACATAACATCCATTAGTAAAGGCTTGTAGACATATCCTGTCATTTAGTGCAATATGTTGGGCTTGAAGGCCTTGTATGTATATTTTGTTGGTTTGTTAGTTGTAGCAATTATGACGGCCTTGCCGGCCCAGCTTTAGATTGATGTTTAGCCAGCGTTAGTTTCAATTCAATTTTATATTTTGCTTCGCAACTTGTCTTGCAGTGTGGCCCATGGCCAAAGTATGACATTATATGTTCAGAATCCCTTAGTCACAAGTTGGTACGCAAGAATAGGTGAGGCACCGGGTGCCGGTCTTTCCCCCATCCCCCCGGTTTGGGGCGTGACAAAAGTGGTATCAGAGAAGTTCTACCCTAGGGAGTCTACAAGCCATGTCTTATTGGGTCTTGTTTATAGATGTGTGACGCACCACATTATATAAGCAGGGGACTATAGGGCATTTAGGAGTTGGTTACCCTTCTTTCAAATCAAAATCGTGCTATAGAACGGAGTTATAGGAATTTGAGTTAAACTTATGTGTTGGCATTTCCATGCACGAATGACGGTGACTAGGAAGACTACGGCTAGCCAGAGGAGAGATACAGTAGTAGGTGAGGGGACTAGCAGGGTACCCCGGGTAGATGGGGCCCAATCGGAGGCCCAGGGAGAGACCCCTACTCAGCCATTATCGGCTTCTCCACCACCTGAGTAGATTCCTAGGGAGACCTCACATCCAGTTCCCCAACCGTTTCCATCGGATCAGGACTTTACGAGTGCGGAGCAATTGTTGACACAGTTGGTAGCTACCTAGCAATAGACTAGGGCATCCGCTAGTGCAGGATCTTCTGAAGGGTTTGGGAGTTCAAGGGTCCGAGAGGTTATTGCTTTGAGTCCCCCAGAGTTCACGGGAACAGATCAGAGGAAGGACCCGCAAGATTTCATTGATAAGCTTCACAGGATCTTTCGGGTTATGCATGCCGCAGAGAAAAAGGCAGTTGAGCTAGCAGCTTTTCGACTCAGAGATATAGCCATCCTTTGGTACGAGGGATTGGAAAGGTCCACGGGACGTGATACACCTCCAGCTATTTGGGAGAATTTTTCGGATGCCTTCCTTGACTAGTAATTACTGCGGGAGATCCGACAGGCTCGAGTCGATCAGTTCTAGCCCTCAAGCAGGGAAATATGAGTGTTCGAGCGTATAGTCTCCGTTTTGACTCATTTGCCAGATATGCACCATCCATAGTTGCTACTATGTGAGACAGGATTCACAGGTTTGTAGTAGGATTGGCCCTTGAGCTGACCGAGGCATGTGCCACCGCTGCATTACAGGGTAGTATGGATATCTCCCGGATTCAGGCATTCGCCCAAAATATAGAAAAGGGTAGGCGTCGGAAGCACAGTATAAAGAGGACTGAGTCAGGATGGCGTAAGAGGGTGAGATTTTCCAGGTCTTAGGAGCAGTCTCACAGTAGTTATAGGCCCCTGTACTTCGAACGGCCACCTAGGCCTCCACCACCTCAGTTATAGGGTTAAAGGTATGACCGTTATACTTAGTTAGGACCAGGTGTGACCTCTGTGGTAGAGGACACTTGGGCCAATATCGAGCCGGTTCCGATGCTTGTTATACATGTGGACGTCCGGGGCATGTGATGCGAGATTGCCCAAATAGAGATTTTGGGGGTATGGCACAACAAGCGAATTCAGCAACGAGATCATCTATGTCCGTGCATCCTTCAGGGCACGAGTCCCAGTCTTCAGCTGGTAGAGGTCGAGGCAGATGTAGAGGTTCCAGTTCAGGTAGTAACCAGAATCGTAGCTATGCTTTAGCGGGTTGACAGGACCAGTAATCTTCACCACACGTTGTGACAGGTATGTTGACCATTTGCTCTCACGATGCTTATGCCTTGATAGACCCAGGATCTACTTTATCGTGTATCACCCCATTTGTCGCGGGAAGTTTGGTATAGTGCCTGAAATACTAAGTGATCC
This sequence comes from Nicotiana attenuata, assembly GCF_001879085.1. Lineage (NCBI taxonomy): Eukaryota > Viridiplantae > Streptophyta > Magnoliopsida > Solanales > Solanaceae > Nicotiana > Nicotiana attenuata. The sequence goes on from NW_017671753.1 coordinate 190,932, forward strand.
TTTTGCGGTATCTACACCGGTCGGAGAATCCATTATTACTAGACGGGTTTATCGAGGTTGTACGGTGACATTTTGTGGTCGTAAAACCTCAGCCGACCTAGTTGAGCTAGAGATGTTGGATTTTGATGCTATCATGGCCATGGACTGGTTGGGAGCTTTCTATGCCATAGTTGATTGTCGTGCAAAGACAGCCAGATTTCATTTTCCGGGTGAGCCAGTCCTTGAATGGGTAGGTAATAGAGAGACACCCAGAGGTAGGTTTATTTCCTATTTGAAAGAGAGGAAAATGATCGCAAAAGCGTGCATCTATTATATGGTGCGAGTTAGAGTTGTAGGTGCTGAGATACCTACACTTCAGTCTATTCCAGTTGTAAAATAGTACGCGGATGTATTTCAAGATGAACTTCCAGGTGTTCCTCCAGAGCGAGAGATTGATTTTGGCATCGATTTACTTCCGGGAACTCAACCAATATCCATCCCTCCGTATTGAATGGCACCTGGCGAATTGAAGGAGATGAAGGAGCAGTTAAAAGATTTGCTGGAGAAAGGTTTTATCTGGCGCAGTACCTCACCTTGGGGTGCACCGGTACTCTTCGTACGGAAGAAAGAAGGCTCGTTGAGGATGTGTATCGATTATAGGCAACTGAACAAGGTAAATATTAAGAATAAGTATCCACTTCCAATGATAGATGACTTGTTTGATCAGTTGCAGGGAGCTATCTGCTTTTCCAAGATTGATTTGAGGTCGGGGTACCACCAGGTCAGAGTTCGGGAGAAACCAAGACAGCATTCAGGACCCGATATGGCCACTTCAAGTTCCTTGTCATGTCTTCGGGCTGACGAATGGACCTGCCGTATTTATGGACTTGATGAATAGCCTATTCTGACCATTTTTAGATCTGTTCATGATAGTATTTATTGATGATATTTTGGTTTAATCACATTCAGAGGATGAGCATGCGGACCACCTATGAGCGGTACTCCAAACCCTCCGTGATAGAAAATTGTATGCTAAGTTTTCTAAATGTGAGTTCTTGTTGAAGTCTGTAGCATTCTTGGGGCACGTTGCATCCAACGGAGGTATAAAGGTAGACAATCAGAAGATTGAGGCTATGAAATCCTAGCCTAGACCTACCACTCCGACAGAGATTCGTAGTTTTCTAGGCTTAACAGGATACTACCGGAGGTTCGTAGAGGGATTTTCTTTCATTTTCACACCATTAATAAAGTTGACGCAGAAAACAACTAAGTTTCAGTAGGCAGAGGCTTGCGACCAGAGATTCCAAGAGATTAAGAAGAGGTTGACCTCAACACCAGTTCTAACACTTCCAAAGGGTCCAGATAGTTATGCCATGTATTGTGATTCGTTAGGTGTCGGGTTAGGATGTGTCCTGATGCAACATGGGAAGGTAATTGCGTATGTTTCAAGGAAGTTAAGGAAGCACAAGTGGAATTATCCGACCCACGACCTCGAGTTAGCTTCGGTTGTCCATACACTTAAGATATGGCGGCATTATTTATATGGTATTCATGTTGATATATTTACAGATCATAAAAGCCTGCAATATATCTTCAAGAAAAAAGAGTTGAATTTGCGACATAGGCGATGGCTTGAGTTATTGAAATATTATTATGCTAATATTCTCTACCATCTAGGGAAAGCTAATGTGGTTGAAGATGCCTTAAGTCGCCGATCTATGGGTAGCTTAGCACATGTAGAGGCTGAGAAAAGACAATTAACTAGAGAGATTCATCAGTTGGCTTGTTTGGGGGTTCGGTTAGTTAACTCTGGTGATGGTGGAGTTCTACTCCAAAATACTACAAAATCATCTCTCACAGCTGAAGTATAGGAGAGGCAGTACGAGGACCTAGTGTTGTCAAGTTGAGAGAGCGTGTTCCGCAGCAGAAAAAGTTGTTGTTAGAGCTCAAGGTAGATGGGGTTTTCAAATATAAGGGTCGTCTGTGTGTTCCAGATGTACCAGGGCTACGAGAGGATTATGCCAGAAGCACATTATTCGTGGTACTCTATTCACCTTGGGTCGACGAAGAAGTACCATGACATTAAGATGTGTACTGGTGGAACCATATGAAGAAGAACATTGTTGAGTTTGTCGCTCAGTGTCCTAGTTGCAAGCAGGTGAAGGTAGAGCACTAGAAGCCCGGAGGGCTAATGCAGACTATAGAGATTTCAACATGGAAATAGGAGGCGATAAACATGGACTTTATCACGGGTTTACTTCGTTCTCATCGTAAGTTTGATTCCATATGGGTAATAGTCGATAGATTCAAAAACCAGCTCATTTCCTACCGGTCAGATTTACATATACAGCAGAAGATTATGCGAAGTTATATATTAAAGAGATAGTACGGGTACACGGAGTACCAATATCTATTATATCTGACCGTGGGGCCCAGTTTACAGCACATTTTTAGAGGTTATTTCAGAGAGGTCTAGGGACGCAGGTGAATCTCAGCACATCTTTTCATCCACAGACTGATTGACAAGTCGAGCGCATAATTCAGACGCCTGAAGAAACGCTACGAGCATGTGTGTTGGATTTTAAAAGAAGTTGGGATGATCATTTACCTCTTATCGAGTTTGCATATAATAACAGTTACCACTCCAGTATCCAGATAGCTCCGTACGAGGCTTTGCATGGGCGTAAGTGCAGATCTCCTATATGGTGGTTTGATGTTGGAGAATCTGGGTTACATGGGCCAGACCTGGTTCAGCAGGCCGTAGAGAAAGTAAAGCTTATCCGGGAGCGACTATTGATAGCCTAGAGTCGTCAGAAGTCATATTTTGACGTATGGCGATGAGAGTTAGAGTTCGGGGTTAATGACTGGGTATTGTTAAAGGTATCACCTATGAAGGGCGTGATGAGGTTTCGCAAAAAAGGCAAGCTTAGCCCACGGTATATTAGGCCTTATAGGATCATTCGGAGAGTGGGCCAAGTAGCTTATGAGTTAGAATTGCCCTCAGAATTGGAGTCTGCCCATCTGGTTTTTCACGTATCTATGTTACGGAAGTGCATTGACGATCCTACCCGAGTGGTGCCCACAGATGATGTACAAATTACGGAAGACTTGTCTTACGAGAAAATTCCAGTTGCCATCCTAGACAGACAAATCCGTAAGCTACGAAATAATGAGTTAGCCTCCGTGAAGGTTTTATGGAGAAGCGATAATCTGGAAGAGATGACGTGGGAAGCGGAGGAAGAAATGAAGTTTGAATACCCCCACCTATTTCAAACTGAAGATATGGCTCGAGGTGGGATACCTCAGCACAGCTCTATTCAGGCCAGTAGGTCAACAGGTAAGCTCTTATTTTTTACTTTCAGAATTTATAATGGACAGTTAAGTAAAGCCATTGTTGCTATTTATAAACTTTGGCCAAGTGTGGCATGCATAGTATGTTTTCGGGCTGCGTACAAGTTGGTTTTAGTCTGGTGCACGGACGAGAATCTGTCAATTTTTTCCCAAAGTCTCTAAGAGTAAACATTCGAGGACGAATGTTTCTAAAGGGGGGATGTTACATCTCGCGTTTTCGTACGTTAAATTTTTGTCTTCAGTTAATTGATGTAGACTCAGGGATGATATTTTCTTGAGATTATAAGCATTTATGCTATTTATGACGAGTAATAATTAAGTGTCGTGAAAGATAAAGGGTAAATTAATCAAAGAAAATGAGTTTCATTGAAGGTTGTTGATTTGGAATAAAATACGGTCCGAGCAATAATACTTGGTATTTAAGGACTAATGACATACAAGGTACTACATGACCATGATAGTAAGGTGTATAAAGTATGTTAAAAGTGAGTAGCATTTTAAGTAAGTTGAGATAATTCTTAATTATGTGGGTAGATGATTACTTATTGGGTAATGGAATATTACCTAATTAATTAGGAATATATTGGATAAGGATTAAAATTGCATTATGTGGCAGCCCCCCCCCCCAACCAATCAAATTAGATGACTCATAAATGTAGTTGAAAGGAGGCAAACTAAAGTGTTAAATACAAGACACTGCATTCTTCTACGTGTAAAGACATAAAAGATTGGCATTTTTGCTTCATTTGGACTTTAGATATTCAAGTATGTAATCTTATAATGTTTTCCTATTGCAAAGATTACAAAACAGACGTTAACAACATATAAAGAGAATTCATAACATCTTCAACCAATTCCTACAAAGATTCCAACGTTACCCACCTCAATCCAACGAGATTTCAACAAGATGTCTTGAAATAAAAATTCCAACGAGATTTCTTAGCACCTTAGGAACGTGAGATTTTGTGATTCTAAGGGCGTACGGTGCAACCTTTTCCAAGAATATCATACGGATTTTTCCCTACTCCAGGTATGTTAAGGCTAAGCCCTTCCTTCATTTTGGCATGATCTCGTAACTGCATGAGTTTGATAACGAGGCATAAAGAGAAGTTCGTATTCTTGAACTTATGTATATTTCCTAGTATCATAAGTTACAATATCTCCTTTATATTCAATTGAGTTTTGTCTTCTCCAGTCAAGAGAGAATAGGGTCTATATATATATATATATATATATATATATATATATATATATATATATATATATAATATTATATTATTTTCACCACCATCGAGCTATAATCGGTGGGCAGGCCCCTATTGGTCAACCTCTGATCAGATGGTAAGTTATATACCGAGCCTACTGTGGCCGAGCGCCTATGAGCGAGCCTAGTTGGTCGAGATACAGAGCCTAGTATGGCCAAGCGCCTATGAGAGAGCCTACTACGATAGAGCAGTTATATATATACCGAGCCATATAAGGCCGGACATTTATTTTACTTACTATATTGAGAGAGTTGAGTCAGTATCAGCAGGTAAGTATACCTCCAGATCATCTTTGACTCCCAGTTACTATCAGTTATTATATTATCAGTTCAGTTTCAGCTTTAGGTTATTTTATTGCCTTGCATACTCAGTACATTAGTTCGTACAGACGTCCTTTTTTTTTCTGGGGACGTTGCATTTCATGCGTGCAGGTTCAGACAGACAGACGGGTAGACCTCCTCAGTAGGTGTTGCCCGAGTTCAGCTTTATCGGTAAGCTCCACGTCCTTTGGAGTTACCGGGTCTAGAAGTTTTTTGTACATCTTATGTATATACGTATATAGGTTATGGGTAGGTCGGGGCCCTGTTCCGATTACAGTACAATGATCAGTAGAGGCTTGTAGACATATCCTGTCAGTTAGTGCAGTATGTTGGGCTTGTAGGCCTTGTACGTATATTTTCTTGGTTTGTCAGTTGTAGCAGTTATGACGGCCTTGCCGGCCCAGCTTTGTATTGATGTTTAGCCAGCGTTAGTTTTTATTCAATTTTATATTTTGCTTCGCAACTTGTCTTGCAATGTGTCCCATGGCCAAAGTATGACATTGTTGTTCAGAGTCCCTTACTCGCAAGTTGGTACTCAAGAATAGGTGAGGCACCGGGTGCAGGTCTTGCCCCCCTAGGTTCGGGCGTGAAAATTTCGATTACTAAACTTCTGTTATTCTATTCTTTCACAGATGGTGAGGACACATGCTACCGGACAAGATGGAAAGCCACCAGTACCGCCAGTTAGGGCCGCGAGAGGCCGAGGTCGTGGTAGAAGCCACAGTGGGGTAGGGGTGCTGCTCGTACAGCAGTTAGAGCCGCACCTACAGACCCACCAGTCGCTCGAGCTCACGAGAAAATACCAAATACAATTGAGCCAGTAGGGCCAGCTTAGGTACCAGCTGTGCCCATCGTGATTCCAGGCCTTTAGGAGCCCTTGGCTAAGATTATGACTGTGTGCATTAGTCTTGCTCCGGCGGTCTCAGTTCCGGCTGTATCAGCCACTTCACAGACTGGGGGAGGTACCCAGACTCCCGTCGCCCGTACACCAGAGCAGATGATGCAGTGATTGAAGATACCGGGGGAACTCCCAGCCCAGCCGGTTGCAGCGACTCGGGCTCAGGTGGTTCCTGCTATGGCTGATGATGAGCAGAGAAGGCTCGAGAGATTTGGGAGGCTTCAGCCTCCATCATTAGCGGGGTTGAGTTAGAGGATGCCCAGGGTTTCTTGGACAAGTGTTAGCGGATTCTTCATACATCACTAGAGACCAGTGGGGTCTCATTCAGTACCTTTCAGTTTACCGGGGGTGCCTTCAGATGGTATGAGGCTTATGAGAGGTGTAGGCTGGTCGGTGCAGCACCACTTACATGGTAGGAGTTCTCCATTCTCTTCTTGGAGAAGTTCATTCCACAGTCTCGCAGAGAGGAGCTGCGCAGACAGTTTGAGCAGATATGTGAAGATGGCATGTCTATGATGCAGTACGAGATGAGGATTTTTGAGTTGGCCCGTCAGGCAGTTTGGTTGGTTCCCACTGATAAGGAGAGGATCAAGAGGTTCATTGATGTCCTCACATATTAGCTACGGTTGCTTATGACCCGGGAAAGGGTGTCTGGTGCTACTTTTGACTAGGTGGTCCACATTGCTCGATAGATAAAGATGGTCCGCAGTGAGGAGCGGGGTGAGAGGGAGGCCAAGAGGCCTCGTGGATCGGGAGGTTTCAGCGGTTTTCCTTCTGGGGGTCAGTTCTACCACGGCAGGGGTTGACCTTATAGGCACTCTCAGACGGCTCGTCTAGTTCACCGTGGTCCATCATCTAGCCATGGTTCATTCAGTGCTCATCGGGGTCAATCATCTCTCAGTGCCCTTCTAGATCAAAGTTCGTCCCGTGCTCTATCAAGTTCAGGGCTCATCTATGCCAGGACCTTTTACAAATTATCCCGGTGCTCGGGGCTCCCTTCGATCCCCACTACCAGTGCCGGGGTGTTGCTTTCAGTGAAAAGAGTTTAGGCACTTGTGGAGGCAGTGTCCTCGTTGTCTGGGAGGTCCAATCTAGCAGAGTCAGGCTATGACTTCCACACCAGTTACTACACTACCCGCTTAGCCAGCTTAGGGAGGGGCCTAATCAGCTAGAGGTCGACCTTGAGGATGAGGCCGATCAGGTGGCGGTCAAGCTCGATTCTATGCTATTCCAACCAGACCAGATGTTGTTGCTTTAGATGCAGTGATCACAGATATTGTCTCAGTTTGCCACAGGAATGCCTCTGTATTATTTGACCCTGGTTCCACTTATTCATATGTATCATCGTATTTTGCTTATTATCTGGATATACCCCGTGAGTCCCTAGTTTAGTCTCTTCATGTACATACGCCGATGGGGGATACTATTATTGTGGATCGTGTATATCGGTCGTGTGTAGTGACTATTGGGGGATTGGAGAATAGAGTTGATCTCTTATTGCTTAGTATAGTTGACTTCGACGTGATCTTGGGTATGGATTGGTTGTCTCCATGTCATGTTATTTGGATTTCACGCTAAGATCGTGATGTTGGCGATGCTGGGTTTGCCACGGATTGGGTGGCAAGGTTCTCTAGACTATGTTCCCAGTAGAGTGATTTCATACTTGAAAGCCCAACGGATGATTGGGAAGGGTTCTTTATCTTATTTAGCCTTTGTGAGGGATGTTGGTACTGATACCCCTACTATTGATTCTGTTCCAGTAGTGCAAGATTTTTCGGATGTGTTTCCTGCAGACCTGCTGGGCATGCTGCCCAACAAGGATATTGACTTTAGTATTGACTTGGTGTTGGGCACTTAGCCCATTTCTATTCTTCCGTACCGTATGGCACCAGCGGAGTTGAAGGAATTGAAGGAGCAACTTCAAAAACTCCTTGATAAGGGGTTTATTAGGCCTAGTGTGTCACCTTGGGGTGCACTAGTTCTTTTTGTGAAGAAGAAGGATGGTACTATGAGAATGTGCATTGATTATAGGCAATTGAACAAAGTCACAATCAATTATAAGTATCCTTTGCCGCGTATTGATGATCTATTTGACCAGCTTCAAGAAGCGAGGGTGTTATCTAAGATTGATTTGAGGTATGGGTATCACCAGAAGAAGATTCAGGACTCGGATATCCTAAAGACTGCCTTTAGCGGGACTCGGATATCTTCAAGACAGCCTTTAGGACCTGTTATGGTCATTATGAGTTTCTTGTTATGTCTTTTGGGTTGACCAATGCCCCAACAACATTCATATATCTGATTTACAGTGTATTCACCCTTATCTCGACTCGGTTTTCATAGTGTTCATTGATGATATCCTGGTGTACTCTCGTAGCCAGGAGGAGGATGCCCATCATTTGAGGATTGTGTTGCAGTGGTTGATTATGCCCAGTTCGCCAAGTGTGAGTTTTGGCTTAGTTTAGTGGAGTTCTTGGAGCACGTAGTGTTAAGTTAGGGGATTCAAGTGGATCCGAAAGAAGATAGAGGCGGTTCAGAGTTGGCGCAGACCGTCTTCAGCTACAAAGATTCGGAGCTTTCTCAGCTTGGCTAGTTATTATCGTCGCTCTGTGCAGGGTTTCTCGTCTATTGCATCGCCCTTGACCAAATTGACCAAAGAGGGTGTTCCTTTCAGGTGGTCGGATGAGTGTGAGCAGAGCTTTCAGAAGCTCAAGACTGCATTGACAACAATTCTAGTTCTAGTTTTGCCCCCAGCTTCAGGCTCTTATATAATATATTGTGATGCTTCTCGGATTGATATTGGGTGTGTCTTGATGCATGAGGGTAGAGTGATTGCATATGCTTCGCGCCAGTTGAAGCCTCATGAGAGGAACTACCCTGTTCATAATTTGGAGTTAGCTGCCATTGTTCATGCATTGAAGATTTGGAGGCACTATCTCCGTGGTGTGTCTTCTGAGGTATTTACATCTCATCGGAGTCTCCAGCACTTGTTCAAATAGAAGGATCTAAATTTTTAGGCAGCTGAGATGGTTGGAACTGCTAAAGGACCATGATATTACTATTCTGTATCATCAAGGGAAGGTCAATGTGGTGGCCGATGCCTTGAGTAGGAAGGCAGTGAGTATGGGTAGCCTTGCATTCATTTCTTTTGGTGAGAGACTGCTTGTAGTTGATGTTCGGGCCATGGCCAACCAGTTCATGAGACTAGATATTTCGGAGCCTAGTCGGGTTCTAGCTTGTGTGGTTTCTCAATCGTCCTTATTCGATCACATCAGAGAGAGCCGGTATGATAATCCTCATTTACTTGTCCTCAAGGACAGGGTTCACCATTGTGATGCTAGAGATGTGACTATTAGGGATGATAGGGCATTGAGGATGCAGGGTCGGATTTGTGTGCCTAATGTAGATGTGCTACGTGAGTTGATTCTTGAGAAGGCCCACAGTTCGCGGTGTTCCATTCATCCGGGTGCCACGGAGATGTACCAGGACTTGAGGCAGCAGTATTGGGGGAGGATAATGAAGAAGGATATAGGGGATTTGTAGCTCGGTGCCTTAACTGTTAGCAGGTAAAGTATGAGCATCAGAGTCCGGGTGGATTGCTATTAGAGGATATAGATTCTAGAGTGGAAGTGGGAGCGGATCACCATGGATTTTGTAGTTGGGCTCCCACGGACTTCAAGGAATTCCATGCTATTTGGGTGATTATGGATCGGCTGACCAAGTCCGCACACTTCATTCCAGTTGGTACTATTTATTATTCGAAGCGGTTGGCTGAGATTTACATCCGAGTGATTTTTCGGCTTCCCGGTGTGCCAGTGTCCATCATTTCAAATCGCGGCACACAGTTTACATCACAGATCTGGAGAGCAGTAAAATGAGATTTGGGCACCCAGGTTTAGTTGAGTATAACATTTCAGCCTCAAACGGACGGATAGTCCGAGCGCACTATTTAGATTTTGGAGGACATGTTACGCGCTTGAGTCATTGATTTTAGGGGTTCATGGGATCGATTTTTGCTGCTTGTGGAGTTTGCCTACAACAATAGTTACCAGTCGAGCATTCAGATGGCTCCGCATGAGGCATTGTATGGGAGGAGGTGTAGATCTCCGGTGGGTTGGTTTGAGCCAGGTGAGGCTAGGCTATTGGGTACTGACTTGGTTCAAGATACTTTGGACAAGGTTAAATTGATTCAGGATCGGCTTCGCACGGCGTAGTATAGACAAAAGAGTTATGCCGATCGGAAGGTTCGTGATGTTTCTTACATGGTTGAGGAGAAGGTTCTGCTCAAGGTTTCACCCATGAAGGGAGTTATGAGGTTCGAAAAAGAAGGGCAAGTTGATCCCTCAGTACATTTGGCCATTTGAGGTACTTTAGAGGAACTGAAAGGTGGCTTACAAACTTGCCTTGCCACCTAGTTTGTCGAGTGTGCATCCAGTATTTCATGTTTCTATGTTCTGGAAGTATGTCGGTGATCCATCTCATGTTTTGGATTTCAGCACGGTTCAGTTGGATGGTGATTTGACTTATGATGTGCAGCCGGTGGCCATTTTGGATCGGTAGGTTCGAAAGTTGAGGTCAAAGAATATAGCTTCAGTGAAAGTGCAGTGGAGAGGTCAACCAGTTGCGGAGGCTACTTGGGAGACCAAGAGGGAGATGTGGAGCAAATATCCAAACCTATTTGAGACTCCAGGTACGTTTCTTAACCCGTTTGAGGATGAACGTTTGTTTAAGAGGGGGAGAATGTAACGACGTGCCTAGTCATTTTTGAGAGTTGTAGCACTGTACCGCCATTTACTGCTCATTCTGTGCTTTACAGTTGTTATATGACTTACCGGGTTAGTCATTTCGGGTCCGAGGATATTTCGGAATGAATTGAGACACTTAGTCTTAAGGTTGGAAGCTTAAGCCGAAAGGATTGACTGAATGATGACTTATGTGTAAAAGACTCTAGAATGGAGTATTGATGGTTCCGTTAGCTACGTTGGGGGATTTTGGACTTAGAAACATGTCCGTATTGTGATTCGTAGGTCCGTAGTTGAAGTAGGCTTGAAATGGCGAAAGTTGGAAATTCAAAAAATGTTTGACCGGGAGTGGACATTTTGATATTGGGGTCGGATTGGAGTTCCGGAAGTTGGAGTAGGTCCGTGGTGTTATTTGTGACTTGTGTGAAAAAATTGGTGTCAATCAGACGTGATTTGATAGGTTTCGACGTCGTTTGTAGATATTGGAAGTTCAAAGTTCACTTGGCTTGAATCTATGTGTGATTCGTGTTTTCGATGTTGTTTGAGGTGATTTGAGGGCTCGACTAAGTTCGTATGATATTTTGGGACTTGTTGGTATATTTGGGTGAGGTCCTTGGGGTCTCGGGTTGATTTCAGATGGTTAATTGATCCAATTTTGAGTTAAGTGAATTGCTGAAGTTGGACAACTGCTGGTGTAATCACACCTATAGAATTGTTTTGCAGGTAGTGGAGCATAGAAGCATCCTTGGACGAGGTGTGATTAGTGGTCGCAGGTGCGAAGGATTTGCCGCACCTGCGTGGCCACAGATGCGGCGAAGTAAGCGCAGAAGCGGAAATAGAGAGGTGAGTTGGGTCCGCAGAAGCGGTTGCTGGCTCGTAGAAGCGAGTGCGCATGAGCGGATGGTTGGGCCGCATGTGCGGAGCAAACTCTAAAAGCGGGCATCAAGTCACTCCTAAGAAGACACAGAAGCGGTTTAGATGGCCGCAGAAGTGAGATTGCTTGGTAGACTATTTAAAAATGAGGGTTCCGAGATTTTCACCATTTCTAATATTTTGAACTCGTGTTTTGGAGATTTTTGAGAGAAATTTCGAAGGGACTCTTGAGGTAAGTCTATTTGTTTGGATAGTTGATTTGGGGGATTTGTGTGATGATTTGGTATCGTATTTTAATAAATTTGGTATGGTTAGACTCGTGGTTGAATGGGTTTGCGGGTTTTGTTACTTTTGTTGATTTCGAGACGTGAGCCTGTGGGTTGGCTTTGTGCCAATTTCGGATTTTGATTACTAACTTCATATTTCTAGTGAAATTGATTCCTAATCCCGTATTGATTATATCGTACTATTTGTGGCTAGATTCGGGACATTTGGAGGCCGATTCGCGAGGCAAAGGTGTGTTGGAGTAGAGATTGGCTTAGATTGAGGTAAGTAAACATTCTAATTCTGGTTCTGATGGTATGAAACCCTGTATTATGTGCCTTGTGATTGGTTCGGAGGTGACGCACATGCTAGGTTATGGGCGTGTGGGCGTGCACCGTAGGAATTGTGACTTGGTCCATTCCACGGAACTATGAAGTTGAACAACTTGTTGTTAGCTATATTCTCTCCATGTGTTATAGAGATTTGACTGTAAATCATATTAGAAATCATATTCTGGTTATGTTTTGGTACTATTGGGACGGATAGAGGCCGTGTTATGTTGGATACCTGCTAATTACTGTTTATACTCAGTATCAGTTTTGCTCGCACATTGTCATATCTCAGTCTCTATTATTCCTTGTTGATACATCATATTGTTGCTGTTTGGGCTAATTTTCATGATTACTGAGAGCCCGAGAGACTGGAGAGGTTGATGACTGAGTGAGGCCGAGGGCCTGATTGTGAGGATGTTTATGGGATCGGGCTGCACTCTGCAGCATGTTTCATTGATTTATGCCATGATTGGCTTGATATAACGCTTGGCTGAAGGAGCCCATTCGGAGTCTGTACACACCCCTAGTGAGTGCAGGTACCTACTGAGTGCGGGCGCCGAGTGCCGAGCGACTGAGAGGAATGAGTGATCGTGAGGAATGAGTGATCGTGAGGTTGGAGTGAATGGGAGGACTGAGTGATTGTTGCTCTGAGATGATGCATTTGATTTCATTATTGTTGCACTTAGCTGCCATATATCACTGAATTGAAATTTCTGAAAGATATTACATCCTGTTTTAGTTGTATTTGACTTGAATTAACTGATTTGACTTATATTGCTGGACTTCAAAGCATGCCTACTTTCCTATGTTGAGACAACTTAAATTGAACAATAATTGTGTAGCTCATCACTACCAGCTCTTTATTTAGTCTTGTTACTTATTGACTTGGTTGTACTCACGCTACACCCTGCACTTCGTGTGTAGATCCATGTGTTTCCGGATACGGTGGGTGTTGATACTCTGCGTAGTTGATCCTTTTTGGAGATTTTAAGGTAGCTGCCCGGCGTTCGCGGACCTTGTTTCTTCTTCCCTATCTTTCCTTTTATTGTATTTAGTTTCGGACTATCATAGACAGTGTATTCCAAACTTGTGATATTTAGATGCTCATGTACTTAGTGACACCCCGATTTGGGAATTTTCGCATTTGTGTTTTGGATTTCTATCCTCTTTATGAGAAGTTTTGTTATTTAAACTGCTTTAAATCCATTATGTTACAAGTGGTTGAGTTGTTTTTCATAAATGTCGGCTTGCCTAGTACCACGTAAGGCGCCATCACGGAAGATTAGGATTTGGGTCATGACAAAAAGCTCCTTCAATTTGACGAAACATAATTAAAGTAAAATTTGTCCAATATTAAAGTCTAACCGAAAATTGAGATATACTAAGTATTACTCCTAAACTACTGAGAAGTGGAGGAATGCAGCAACATTTCACTTGCAAATAGTCTTTATCCAATTTTTACCTTCATATGCCTATATAAACGAAAGAGAAAAAATATATGATTTAATTTAATACTTTGTGATAATATAATTGGTATAAACTACAACTTCTTCTTAAAAACAGAGTTTAATTGGTGAAACAAATAATTGAATTGTGATACAAAAAATAAAAATGATAAAATAATAAATAGTACGAAGTTTAGTGTACCCAAAGTTGATAATCTGATGGAGCTCAATCTTCAGTGTATCATAAAGAACAAAACATTCAAGCTTAGTGTAACGACTCGGCCGGTCGTTTCGAGAATTAGAGCCCATTTCCCCCATTTCTTGCTTCTTTTGTGTTCTTCAGCTATATTATGATATACCGGGTTAGTTGGTTTGGGTCCGGAGTGGTTTTTGGAGTGAATTGAGACACATAGCCTCTTAATTGAAAGGTTAAGTTGGAAAAGTTGACTGGATGTCGACTTATGTGTAAACGACCATAGATTTGAATTTTGATGGTTTCGTTAGCTCCGTTAGGTGATTTTGGACTTAGAAGCGCATCCGGAATGTGATTTGGAGGCCGTAGTAGAATTAGGCTAGAATTGGCGAAAGTTTGAATTTTGGCGAATTTGGCAGGGAGTGGAAATTTTGATATCGGGGTCGGATTGGAATTCTGGAAATTAGAGTAGGTCCGTGGTGTCATTTATGACGTGTGTGCAATGTTGCGGCCAATCGGACGTGGCTTTATAGGTTTCAGCGTCGTTTGTGGAATTTGGAAGTTTAGAAGTTCTTAAGGCTTGAATCCGAGTGTAATTTGGTGTTTTGATGTCATTTTGAGTGATTCGAAGTTCGACTAAGTTTGCATGGGGTCATATGACTTATTGGCATGTTTGGTTGAGGTCTCGGGGGCCTCAGGTTGAATTCAGGAGGTTTCAAACTTGGTTTTGGAATTGAATGAGCAGCTAAAGTGGTGGTGTTGCTGGTGTAATCGCACCTGCAGAGTGGGAACTGCAGGTGCGAGTCCGCAGAAGCGAAAAAGGAGCCGTAGAAGCGACCATGGGCGAGCTGGGCAGAAGCCGCAGGTGCGAAGACACTCCCGCACCTGCGAGGGTCGCAGAAGCGAAAAGCTAAGCATGATGGTTGGCCGTAGGTGCGATGGATTCCCATACCTGCGATGGACGCAGATGCGGTCTTGGAGCCACAGGAGCGGAGTCTTGGATTTTAAGTCAAATCCACACCTGCGATGGAATTTCTGCAGATGCGGCGTCGCAGATGCAACAGGAGGTCCGCAGGTGCAGTTTTGCTGGGCAGAACCTATAAATAGAAGACTTCGAGATTTTCACCATTTTCATCATTTTTGAGCTCGGATTTTGGGGATTTTGAGAGGGATTTCGAAGCAATAACTAAGGTAAGTTCCTTGTGCCTATTTATCTTCAATAATTGTGTTTCCCCACTGATTTTACACCTAGTTGGTGAGTTTTTGAGGTGAACTTTGGGATATTAGGGCTTGAGATTTGGAGAGTGAATTTTGGGGATTTGGAGAGGCAAATGATGTCGGATTTTAATGAATTTAGCATGGTTAGACTTGTGAGCGAATGGGCATTTCTGTTTTATGACTTTTGTCGGATTTTGAGACGTGGGCCCGGGGACCGGGTTTGAGTATATTTTGGATTTTGGCTCTAATTAGGTTGTCTTCTTGTGGAATTGATCCCTTTAGCCTATATTGATTGTAATGTATTACTTGCAGCAAGATTCGGGAAGTTTGGAGGCCGATTTGAGAGGCAAGGGCATTGCGGAGTAGGATTCTGCTCGGTTCAAGGTAAGTAACGTTTTCAAACTTGGTTCTGAGGGTTCGAAACCCCAAATTATGTGTTATGTGATTGGTATTGAGGTGACGCACATGCTAAGTGATGGGCGTGTGGGCGTGCACCATGAGAATTGTGACTTGGGTGATGCCATGGCACCGTTTAGTGACTCTATCCTGTTGATATCCATGTTTTGATCATGTGATAAATAATTGAGTTGTAAATCATGCTAGATACCATGTTTAGGCTTCATGACGTTATTGTTGGGGCCCTGGTGGTCATTTTTTGCTGTCATCTGACTTTTTTCATTGATATTCTGACTCAGTCGTGTTCGTGCATTTTTATATCATATCTTAGTCTCAGTTATATATTGATTCATCGTATCATTGTTCCGGGTTAGTTTTCATGACATTGTGAGCTCGTGGGTGAGACTAGAAAGATTGATGACTGAGTGAGGCCGAGAGCCTGATTATGAGAGACAGTTATGGATCGGGCTGCACTCCTCAACAGTTATATTGATTTGTGATTGGGCTTGGGCTGTAGGAGCCTATTCGGAGTCTGTACACACCCCCAATGAGCGCAGTTGATATTATTGAGGGATGGATCTTCCCTAAACATGGATCTTGTCCGAAGTACTTGATACCTGGAGATGGATCTTCTCCATAGGGTTGGATTGGCCTTTCTCGGTACTGGGTTACTTATAGTCAGTGATGTATATGTTTTGAGATGGATCTTCCCTGGGTCGTATGGGCGATATACAATACCGAGTGGTCGAGCATTTGAGAGTGTGAGCACTTGAGGCTGATAGCTTGGTGCATCACATACAGCATGTGCATGGGCATGTAGATATAGCATGCCTGCATTTCTGCACATGTATTTCTATTTTATCTATTTCGATTGAGTTCGTCACTACCTTTCAGTCCAAAGTTTGGACTTGTTACTTACTGAGTTGGTGTACTCACGTTACTCCCTGCACCTCGTGTGCAGATCCACGGCGGCGGTTACTCATTGAGGCTTCAGAGTTTGGAGACTATCAAAGTAGTTGCACGGTGTTTGCAGGCCTTGACTCTCTTTCTTTATCATTAGTTGCATTTTCAGTTATTTCTCTAGACACATTATTGGATTGTATTCTGATTAGACACCCATGTACTGAGTGACACCCCGATTTTGGGTAGATTGTATCGTATTTTTGGATTTATTCTATTTCCTAAAAGGTTTTATTTTAATGTTAACTGCCTCTGTTGTTATTTCTTTAAGTTATTTTGCTGTGATGAGATGTTAAGTAAAGGCTGGCCTACTTCCACAATAGGCGCCATCACGACGGTTGATTTTTGGGTCGTGACAAGTTGGTATTAGAGCCTAGGTTACCTAGGTCTCACGAGTCCTGAGCGGGTTTAGTAGAGTCTTGCGGATCGGTACGGAGACATCTGTACTTATCTTCGGGAGGATGTAGAATTCTTAGGAAACTTCACATTTTTAAATTCTTATCGTGCGAATCTGTTGACCCTTGTAACTAAAATTATGTTATTCTATTCTCTCACAGATGGTGAGGACACGTGCTACTGGGCAGGATGGACATCCACCAGTGCCACAAGTCGGGGTCGCAAGAGACCGAGGTCACAGTAGAGGCCGTGGTAGGGGCATAGGTTTAGCCCACACAGCTGCTAGGGCAGCACCTGCATATCCACCAGTTGCCCCAGTTCAGGATCAGGTCCCAGTTGTGGATGCACCAGCGCGACCAGCTCAGGCACCAGTTGTGCCCATTGTGATCCCAGGCCTTCAAGAGGCCTTAGCTCGTATTCTGACCGTGTGCACAAGTCATGCTCAGGCGGTCTCTGTTTCTACTGCTGCAGCCACTTCCCAGGCCAGGGGAGGTACTTAGACTCCCGCCGCCTGCACACCAGAGCAGGTGGTGCAGGGACTCCAGACACCGGGGGCAACACCAGCCCAGCCAGTTGCAGCTGCTCAGGATTATGTGGTCCCCGCCGTTCCTGATGATTAGCAGCATAGATTGGAGAGGTTTGGAAGCTCCATCCCTCATCTTTTAGTGGTACAGATGGAGAGGATGTGTAGGGTTTCTTGGATAGGTGTGAGAGGATTCTCCGTATAGCTGGTATTCGGGAGACCAGTGGGGTCTCGTTCACTACTTTTCAGTTTACTGGAGCTGCCTTTACCTGGTGGGAGGCGTATGAGAGGCGTAGGCAGGTTGGTGCAGCGCCACTTACGTGGTAGGAGTTCTCCGTTCTCTTCTTGCAGAAGTATGTGCCGCAGTCTCGCAGAAAGGAGCTGTGCAGGTAGTTCGAGAGGTTGCGTCAGGATGACATGACTATGACGCAGTACGAGATGAAATTTTCGAAGTTATCCCATCATGTTGTTTGGTTGGTTCCCACAGACAGGGAGCGGATCAGGAGGTTCATTGATGGCCTCAAATTCCAGTTGCGGGTACTTATGACCCGAGAGAGGGTGTCTGGTGCTACCATTGATGAGGTTGTTGACATTGCTCGGGAGATAGAGTCGGTCTGCAGTTAGGAGCGGGTTGAGAGGGAGGCCAAGCGGTCTTGTGGATCAAGTAACTTTGGTGGTGTTCCTTCTTGAGGTCAGTTTCACCATGGCAGAGTTCGTCCTTACAGGCGTGCTCAGACGGCCCACCCAGTTCACCGTGGTGTATCATCTGTCTATGGTTCCATAGTTCTCAGTAAGGCCACTCATCTTTTAGTGCACTTCCACCTTAGACTTCGTCTCATGCACCATCAGTTCAGGGTTCATCTAGGTAGAATCTATAAAATGAAGGTTAAAATCTCAAGTTCTTGTTAATTATTATTTCCCAACCCCAAATAATCTTTCCCAAAATTAATTCGAAGTTACAGGGTGAGTCCTAGGGTTAGCTAATCCCTTTGAAAACATTCGAGAACAAGAATAATTAAAGAAATAATAACTCACTTCATAAAAGATAAAAAATCATTCAATACATAAGCACAACAAGATATTTAATCCACACTTCAATTATGAATATTCCCAAAAACAAGATTCAAGTGTTGAAATAAATAATACACACTTAGATATTCAATACAAAGCAAGGAAATGAAGAAATGGGTACAAATGAGTAAGAAACTCTTAACCAAAATCTTCAAATCTTCAAAACCCAAGGGTATATGCAAAAACCCTAGCTTCCAAACTTGTTCTCTCTAGTCTTAGGGACTGAAAATAAGCCAAAGATCGTTTACAAATGAGCTGGTTTGTGTATTAAATGGTTTGGGGTCAAAATCGTGAAATTCCAGAACTGCCCAGTTTTTTCGCCCAGTTTCTTCTTAGCGCTCGCGAAGGTTTTTTTCCTTCAGATTTGCGTTCGCGATTGATCCTTCGCATTCGCAAAGGTTTGAGTTCTGCTGCTTCGCGTTCGTGAAGGTCTGGCTTTCTGCTTCTTCGCGTTCGCGAAGGGTAAATCACTGGTCAGATTTCCATTGTGTATTTTAACTCCTTTTTGACTCGTTTTCACTTGGTTTCTTCACCATCACTTCTAAATCACATACAACCTGTAAAATAGAAGTAAATGACATTAAACACATGATTTTATCAACCAAACATAGCAAAAATCTAAATTTAAAGACGAGATAAGTTGGAAAAATACCCACTTATCAAACCCCAAAACTTAAGCTATTGCTTGTCCTCAACCAGTTCAACAACTAAGGACATCCTTCAATAAAATCATCAATTAAGCTCAATGACATACCAAACATCATTTCAAGTCCAAAATGTTCAAATTAAACACAATCTAGTGACTTCGATTGGTACCAACAGTTAATCTAAAGCATATGAATCACCAACTTCTCACAAATTTCATTTCAATTCAAGTGCTCAAACACCACATTAATCAAAGTGGAAACCAATTCATGACACTAAAGCTTTAAAATTTGCCTCATTATCACAAACAATTTTCTTTCCTTCATTCCTCCCAATTGGAGATTGGATTAAGTTCACAACTTAAACTTTTCATGTGCCCTCACACTTACGAGAGAATCCCAACTTATAAATTGCAATTTAAACACATATGGGATATCAAATGGAAAGAATTAACTCGCTCTCACAAATATTGTCACACCTGCTTTTTACCCGAAGGGGGATATAAGGGAGTTTTTTCAATTTAAGTGACATTATTCGAAATGGGATTATTTTATTTAATTTTTTAGAGTCGCCACTTGGAATAATTTATGGTGTCCCAAGTCACCGATTTATTTTGAATCCCAAATCGAGGAAAATCGACTTTATTTAAAAGTCTGCGAAACCAGAAATTCTAAGTAAGGAATTCTGTTAACCCGGGAGAAGGAGTTAGGCATTCCCGGGTTCCGTGGTTCGAGCACGGCCGCTTAACTATTAATATTGGCCTAATTATCTGATTTACTATATGTTTTCAACCTAGTGTGCATTTTTAACTTTATAACCGCTTTTTAGGATTTATGGAATTACTTCTTGAACAAGTTACGATTGTCATACACTTATTTGTTTGATATACATTGTGAATCGTGTCACGAGAACCGTATGCACAATCTACAATATGTTTAATTTATTAACATTATTAGATGTTATGGCCGAGTCACATAAATGTACCCCCGGATTTAGGAATTATGTATCACAACTACATCACGGGAACCGTACCTATAGTCATGATGATTTATTATAAACGCGCCTAAAGCAAGCTACGATGTTCATAAGTTGTTTGTTCTAGCCTAATTTTGGATTGTCGCGAGGGCTCTGACTTAAATTACCTACTAGTTATTTAAAGTTCAGAGTTGCACACATCCATATAAAGAGTCAAAACTATTAATCTTAGTTTAAACGAATGTTTACTCATGAATCCTTATATGTATAAAAATCATCAATCGGTTTGTATGGAAAAGAAGTAAAGTCAGAGTAACGTAAGCAGAAAAAATTATATGGTAAAAAGAAATTATGCTAAACTGCAGGAAACGATGAAGAGCAGTAAACAAAGAAAACAAACATGTTCATGCACACATCCTTTTGATTTGATTAAGTCTTAAAACAAAAAGCAATTTCCCTTGGTACAGATTTGTTCAACATTAGCAATCAATCAAGGGATGATGGATAAAGAAAATGCAATGCAGTCTCTTTCTTGCCACTTTTTAAGAGGGAAACAAGGCTTGAACTATACTAAGAAGTGGATTCATAAGCAAAATATCATTTTAGGCTTGGAGTATACGGCACTCAGATTATACACGCTACCTTGAAGCCACTGTAAGCACACCGTCAAACTACTTAGTATACTTAAACAGTCATTAAAGTGAACTAAGCTACACCACTAATTACGACAATATGACTTCAATATACAAAACTTTCTCTTACTTTTGCTCAACTTACAAAAGCAGATTGCATCACAAAGTAAATCTGCCCACTTAAAGTTAAACACACCACATGTGTGCACAAATTAACTTCATAGAAGAGAGAAAGCAAGGCCGATCTAAACCAAACAATATGCCCCAATTCAGTGTTAACAATCACTTCATACAACTTTAATAACTTTTCTGCTTCTGTTGAGGAAGCGAAAGAAGCTAAGACCAATGCAAACATCAAGAAAATGGATGAAGAAATCTTTGAAACAGTCATATTGATTGTATTTTTTTGCAAAGAGGACTAAAAGCTTATTTAAAAGATATGCAACAGACCCTTTAATTGAAACATCTCTTCTGGATCAAATTTTAAAGTCTCCAAATAACTTATACATCACTGTCAAACTAGCAAAGAAGAAATCCAACTATAATATCTACACTAAAACTCGGAATACGAACGCAACAGGAACCTCAAAGTTGGTTCTTGGCTGAAATTTCTTGTTCAAGGCATAAGAAGACAAGCAGTCACCTCAAATACACAAGTTAATCTCAGTAAACTTAGGATTAGATAACATAAAAACTTTGCTTTTCAAACACATGTAATAAATCATGAATGAGTAGACTTCAACATTGACATTGGCATACACAAATATAGAATGGTGCTCAGCTACAGCATACCAAAGCTCTTCAAACTTGCTAAAGCATGAATCAAATACAGAAACATTGACATACCTCATTTGATGCCGAATAAAGCTAAGAAGAAAACAAGATGGAGTTCAGCTACTACTTCAACAGCAATCGCAGCAATCCAGCACCAAATCACTCCTTGATAACCCAGAAATTGCAGAGTAAAGCAACAAACCGAAATAGCCTCGAAATTCTCTTTTGCTACAATTTTGAGCTTCTAGATCTAAAAGAAAAGCTTAGTAGCTCGAAATTACAGCATCAATGAGCTACTGTGCTTGTTTTTTGAATTTCAAAATAGCCTTGAATATCTCCATTTTTATTCTCAAAATACACATTTGTTGTTGAAGTTCTTTCGAATTTTGAAGGTGACTTCAATTTTTCCGTATGTTGAAGAATGAGAGAGGTTAGAGAGGGGGATTCGCCACTCCTTTTTTCTTCCCCTGAGTTCTGTCTATTAGGGTTCTTTTTTTAGAGGGAAGGTCTTTTGTTCTTCAGAGAATTGGGGATGGGGGGTTGCGCCATTGCTAGATTAGGGAATGGGGGTCTCTCATCTCTTATTATTGTTCTCTAGGTTTTCTAATATGAGGGATCTGATGATATTCCTTAGGCTAGAGTGTAGGGTTTTAATAAAAGGGGAATGGGTATTTGGGTAGTGGGCTGGGATGGTATGGGCTCAGGTAATTTGGAATTTTTTAAAGCAAATTAGATTCTGGGCTTCAAATTAAGCTGGCACAAATGAAATTAGAAGACCAAATCTACTTCTTTTTCTTTTTCTCTGTTTTTCTTTTGATTTTAAATTCTAATTAAATTAATTAAAATCCTAAATCAATCTATTTTTGTAGAAATTAAAATTCTTTATCTATTTTTAACATTAAAATAACTAATTAACTTAAAACTAAAGAAAAATGCTAATTTCAAAGACTAAAATCTAAATATGCGAAAATGACCTTTTTGTGATTTTTTGCATAATAAAATTAATTCCTACATGCAAATTGAACCTAACATGGCATGAAATTAAAATGTGACAATTTTTATGCTTTTCTTATAATATTAAAATATTAAACATGCATGAAATGCAACTAAATAAAGAAAAACTCCTAAAAATCAATCAAAATTATTTTTGTCTATTTTTAGGAGTTATTTTCATGTAGGGCAAAAATTAGGTGCTCACAGCTGCCCCTCTTTGGTCGGAAACATGAAGAGTTTTCGGGCAAAGATAAAGTGAGCAATTACGAGCAATTTTTGCCCGTTTCAAACTCCATGGGAAGCATTTTCTGAAAAAGTCTGACCGAAGCTTGCTTCGGAGGTTGCCTATATATCCTTGGCTATAAAGGAATCAGGTCAGTGTAGTTCTGGAAGTTTTGGTAGCTGGGACTACCGAGAAACTATGTTTTCACTGCTGTTGCTGCTATTTTTGCTTGCTGGGCTCCTTATTACACCAAAATGAAAAATGAAAAACTAGCTGACTAAGCCTATCAACTGCAAGTTATAAGATTCCTATCTATAAACCTTCTGAAGCTTGATCTTGAGTCTTGGCTGCTTCTTCCTGCAGACTGATCTGAATCTTGATGCTCGTTAGCTGCGAACGCTGGTTCATTTTTCTTCAGCTTTTTGGATCAACGAGGAACATGCAAATCTTGTGACTTCAATCACATCTTGAGCAGTCCACATCTTTTCTCCGCTTCTACACTTAGAGTTCACTTCTTTTCTTGTTCATCTTTTCTTTTATTCGGATTGAGACTTCTTCTTTTTGTCGTCACGAAGCCTGTGCCTCGAGGTATAACCTGCTCAGACACCAAAACAAACAAATGAACGAAATTTTTTTGTCCCAGTTTTCACTAGGAAAATTTCGTGAGTTATTGAAAGCAATAAAAACAGGATTGTGTATCCTTGAGAAAAGAGATTAGGGAGTGGAGACCCTATGAAATCAACTAGGGATTGGAGGCCCTAAGTTGGAAAGATTACCAGGTTATGCTGGCATCAACACCCTTTGTTGGAAAAGATCACCAGGTTATGCTGGCATCAGCTAGGGAGTGGGACCCTATGTTGGAAAAGATTACCAGGTTATGCTGGAAAAATCATCCGGTTATGCCGGAAAAGTCATAGGATTATACCGGAAAAGTCCTCGGGTTATGCCGGGAATGTCATCGGGTTATGCTGGAAAAGTCATCGAGTTATGCCGGAAAAAGTCCTCGAGTTACGCAGGAAAGTCATCGGGTTATGCCGGAAAAGTCATCGGGTTATGCCGGAAAAAGTCCTCGGGTTATGCTGGGAAAGTCATCGGGTTATGCCGAAAAGGTCCTCGGATTATGCCGGAAAAGTCATCGGGTTATGCCGGAAAAGTCATCGGGTTATGCCAGGAAAGTCATCGGGTTATGCTGGGAAAGTCATCGGATAATGCCGGAAAAGTCCTCGGGTTATGCCGGGAAAGTCATCGGGTTATGCCGGAAAAGTCCTCGGGTTATGACAGGAAAGTCATCGGGTTATGCCTGAAAATTCATCGGGTTACGTCGGAAAAGTCCTCGGTTTATGCCGGGAAAGTCATCGAGTTATGCCGGAAAGGTCCTCGGGTTATGCCGGTAAAATCATCGGGTTATGCCGGGAAAGCTCCTCGAGTTATGCCGGGAAAGTCATCAGGTTATGCCAGAAAAGGTCCTCGGGTTATGCCGGAATAACTAGGGAGTAGGACCCTATGTTGGAAAAGATTACCAGGTTATCCTGGCATCGACTAGGGACTGGGATCCTATGTTGGAAAAGACGTAGCTAGAGATTGGAGACCCTATGCTACCATGATTTTGAATTTTCTTCTTCTTTCTTTTTATTTCACTTTTCATTTTATTTGGGAGAATGAATAAAGAGTTTGAAGGGGACTTCCCTTTTGGGTTAACTTTGCTGTGGAACCATTTTGGGTCTCTGCATACTTTGCTTTTATCGCACCTGCTCCTTGCGGAGTTGTTTTGGATTGTGCCTGTTTTCCTGTTTTCAAACAAAGAAAAATTTGTAAGTTTAAAACGGTGGTTAGTTTTGTGGCCTTGATTATTTCAAACACTTGATCTCGGCCCCTTTCATCTGCAACTGGTTGTTTCCTGAATACTGATTGCATTTTTGACCCTGGAGAAACTCTGGCTTTTCCAGACTTTGCAATGACGATTGGCCGATGGGACTCAACCTTTTCGACTTTATTTTGCCTCTATAGGCCCTTCCCTTCTGACTTGTTGTTTTTCTTTTCTTTTCTTTTCTTTTTTTTAAATTCAGAGCATTGGGGAACTTTTGGCTCCTCAAACATTGTTGCAACAGCTAGTCGCGTGGGACTTAACCTTTTCCAACTTTATTTCGCCTTCATAGGCCTTTCATTTCTGGCTTCTTTCTTCCAACTTCAATTTCAGAGCATTTGGGGTACATTGGCTTTTAAAACCTTTGCCGAAACGGTTAGCCACGTGGGACTTGACCTTTTCCACTTCATTTTCCTTTATAGGCACTTCAATTTGATTTTCTCCTTCCAAGAGTTTTGATTTCGAAGCATCGGCCGCCATGGCCAGTCGAGGTCGACGTGATGCCCCTGACGAGGCTGGGTGCCTTTTTGCATATTATCTTGTATCAAATGAGAACCCTGTAAATCAGTCTTACTTTCCTTTCTTTGTCTTAGTTTTGGAACAGAGTTAGACCGAAAAGGATTCAAAGAAAACAAACAATGGAATGGAGGATGATTTTAAAACAAGAAGTGTCCCTTTCGGGGAAAGGAAAGAAGGACTTATATGTAGTACATGCGGACTTCAATGAACATGGCATGCCTTTTGGACTGGATGCCTGATATGGTAAACCGTCCGACTCTCAGAAATTCATCACAACTTTTTCCTCAAAACCAAGAAACATTGCCTAGGACTGTGTCAATGTCAGTGACTCAAGATCCTCTTTTTCCATCAGTCATGCCCTTTGCGGGTTTTCACGAGCTGGCCTCTCTCATTTCTCTTTTCACAATCGCCTTATAGTGCTCTTTGCAAGTTTTCACTAATAAGACTCTCTCATTTTTAGTTTTTCTGCTAACTGTCGCCTCACGGTGCCCGTGTGGGTTTTCACCAGTAAGACTCTCTCATTTTATTTCTCTCATTTTGTTGTATCAGATCGAAGTAACTGTATCCTATCATTTCGAACCTCTTTACCGATTGATCAGAAGGACTTGAACCAGGTTTTGGGGTAAAAAGCATTTGGATTGAATTACAACTTTGGAACCTTTCGGGCGAAACCATAGCCGAACCATTATAACTTCTACCCCAGTTTCAACTTTTCGGGGAATGTGGATTTTTATTTTGGTGTGACTGAACCCCAGAGAGAGGCTGCCTACGTATCCTTTCGGAATCAAGTCGAACGTAGTTCAGGGAACTTTGTTTTTTATTTTCTTTTGTTTTTTGTTTTGTTTTGTTTTCTTTTTCTTTCTTTTTTGTTTCCTTTTCACCCTTTTTTTCATTTTTTTTCATTTCATTTTCTTTGTCTTTTCCCCCCCCCCCCCCCCTTTTTTTTGCATCTTTCTTTCTTCTTCTCTTTTTTTCATTTTTTTTCATTCATTTCATTTTTCTCAATAATAACTTCCAAGTTACAGAGAGGGTAATCAAAGAATGGGAGCCGGCTCAAAAGGTTTGCAAAGGGTTGAATATTTGGATAGTGAGAAAGAAAGTCTTCTTCATCCCAACCAGAGAACATTAACTCTATATAGAGGATCCAACATAGTACCTTTGTCTGCATTTGCATTGACAGTTATTTCAGGGACATTTCCTTCAATGTGTCCCAAGTACAACGCACTTTTTGGGCAGTACTCTTGTTGCAATGTATGACCTTTCCAATCTGGAACCAATTTTCCTTCAGTCTTTGTTTTATTTCCTTAAACTTATCTTCATTGCGATCTAATTCTTGATTCATTATTTCGAGGTCTGACAGCGCTTTCAGGATCTGGGCATGAAGTCCGCAAGCATGTCATGTTATTGAAATCTGCATTTAACAGAACTGAAAAGAGAATAAGAAAAATAACAAGATTAAGAAAAGAGACAACCCTGGAAAAATTTAATTTGATTCTTTTTTTTTTGAAATTTTTTTTTTTTTTTGAATTTTAAAGATAGAAGGGTTTACATCGGAAAGTAAGACAATAAAGTGAAACATCCGGATCATACCTTGAGAAAATCCGGATGCAGAAAGGATAGCAAGACTGGCTACTAAGACTCCCGTCTGATGGAGAACTTTCATGCTCGGCGACCGTTTTTTGGCTTTTCTTTTGTCTCGGCAATGGCTGCAATGGCCTTCAGTGCCGGATCAAATTCCTCATCTTCACAAATAATTCCGACTATTGGCCCTATGTTGTGGGCCAGCAATAGATTGTTCATCGTATCAGGAGCTTCTTCATCCCGAAAAATAATTCTTTCACCTTCAATCAAATCTTCAACTGCCCTTTTGAGGATCCAATAGTCCTCTGTACTGTGTCCCATTGCTCCAGAGTGGTATTCACATCTAGAATCAGCTCGGTGCGTTGGGGACTCGGGGTTCGGCCGGTTCGGGGCCACTAGCTGCAATAGATTTAGCCTGATTAGCTTTTGGAATAAGCTTGAATACGATTCACCAATAGGGGTGAACTGATTCTTTCTGAAAGGCTCTCTTGGGCGAGGATTGTATTGTGGATCATTTGGTTGAGGATTATATGGAGCTTGGTAAGGTTGGGCATTTCTGGGAGGTGGAGCTCGGTTTTGTGGATAATGTTGTGGCCACGTGTAAGGCTGCGCTTTCATCACCACATAGGGAGGCGGTGCCATGGCATAAGCAGCATATTGAAGGGGATAATAGTGTTGAGGGACCTCAGGAAGCATATATGATTGGCTGAATGATCTGCGGGCACCCCTCGAGCTGGAAGCCATCATGGCTCCTTCTTCTCTCCTGTTTCCATTTATCAAACCCTCTGAACCATTTTGAACATCTGGTGATGTGGCCTTAAAATCTGCATGACTCAAGATTCGACCCGTTTTTATCCCACTTTCTACCATCTCCCTAATTTTGATAGCCTCAGCAAACGGCTTACCCATAGCGGACATCATGTTCTGGAAGTAGTCCGCCTCTTGGGCCTGTAGAAAGACCGTGACCATTTCAATTTCGTCCATTGGAGGCTTTACCCTGGGAGCTTGCTCACGCCATTTGACAGCATATTCGCGGAAGCTTTCCGCGGCTTTCTTTTTCAAACTGGACAAAGAGTTTCTATCGGGAGCGATGTCCATATTATACTGGAACTGGCGGACAAAATCTTGGGCCATATCCTTCCACACATGCCAATGAGTAATTTCTTGATCCGTATACCACTCAGAAGCGATTTCGGTGAGGCTTTCCCAAAATAGGCCATTAGCAGCTCCTCGTTTCCACCAGCACCCCTCAACTGGTTACAATATCGTTTTAGATGAGCGACCGGGTCTCCGTGCCCGTCGTACTTTTCAAATTTTGGTATCTTAAAGCCAGCTGGCAAGTGGACATGGGGAAATCTACAGAGGTCAGAGTATGAGACACTCTTTTGGCCACTCAGACCTTGCATGTTTTTCAAACTTTGCTCCAGGCTCTTCATCTTCCGAGCCATTTCCTATTATTTGGGATTCTTGGTAACCTTTTCTTGCCCCACCGAGAAGTCACATTGCGGAGGTTGAGTGAGTGAGTATGGGGTCACATGTGTTATTTCTGGTTGAAGATGCAGACCCTGAAAGGTGAACATTAGAGGCTCAACGTACGGCCTTGACAAAGTTGGTTGTGCTTTGGTGCAGACTAATACTGCAAAAAACATTGCTGGCAGTGCCTTTGAGGCCGGCGCCTGGGGGTGAACCACAGAAGGCGTCCCGGTGAAATGGGTTGACATAGTGGGATATCCGAATGGGGTGGACGGGTAGTTTATAGGGAAATTAGAGGTTCCACTTGTTGTGGGAATCATCTCGGGAAAACCAGGTATTGCACTCGGCAGCTCCCTACCGTTAGACCAAGCGTCCCACATTTCCAACATGCGGAGGAGCAGTATCCTGTTCTCTTCAGGAGTTGCTGACTCTGGCGTCGGGATAACCATCATCGGGCTATCCTCTGAGGGGTTAATGATTGGTAGGTGACCTTCCGATGTCATTTCAATACTCCCTTTAGATCTCGTGAAGTAGGGGTGCGAAGCCAGGTTACCACAAAACCAACCACCTAAAAACAGAACATGTTCTCAACAGCATACACAACAAACCAGTTAGTTTGAGATAATTAACACATAGGGAATCGCACGTTGGAGAATGCAATGCACCTAGACAGTTAAACGTGCTTTGCAACGGTTGCGTGTCTCATCCCGGCTTGTGTTACCTTACGGATCTTTGAATCTTTTTCTTTTCTTTACGCTTTTCATTATTTCCTCTCTTTTCTTTGCGCTCTCTCTTTTGCATTGTTTTCTCTCTTTTTCTTGTGCCCTCTTTTCATCATTTTCTCTCTTATTTGAGTTATTTACAGCTATGACCAGGTCCGATGGGGATTGCCTACGTATAGCAACACTGCGCGAATCAGATCATTACGTAGTTCAGGGCATAAAAAGAAGAAACATTTTTGGGTTTTTTCAAATTTTTTCAAAAAAATAAAAATTTCTGATTTTCCTCTATTACAACGACTCCATCATACAGACTTTAGAACTAAAAAGCAAAGAAAACAGACTCAAAGTAGACTAACAGACTCTAAAAGAAACTGAAATACAAACTCGAAAAGAAAAATCAGGAATACATAAGTGCCTCCAAAACTACTCCAGGGGCCCGCGGGACATCAGTCGGTCTCGCTGCGGGCTTGCATGCCATATCTTCTTGGAGGCGATATAGGTCATCCATTATCTGACGGACAAAAATCATCACTGCAGCGAAGAACATGTATTTGTTCATGTCCTCGCATTCATTGCACTTCATCACAATATAGTCAGCAATTCTTCTAATCCTCTCCCTGATGACGTCCTTCTCTTGGAGTAGACGTCCAATTTGTTGAGATCTGGCCTCCAACACTTGTGTGGCCGTATAATTTTGCTCTTGCAATTGTTGCAGGTCCTCCTCTAGTTGTGACATCAATGGATAGCAGTGCTCTCTTTCTCCTTTGAAGTTTTTTGCTTGCTTGGTCATTTCACTCTCAACGGTATTGATCTTTTTCTTCAGACCCGTGATTCCTTTGTCGTATTTTTCCTTCAACTGTCAAACGAAGCTTGCCCGTTCTTCTGCATTCCTGGCTAACTTTGCTCATGCCACCTTTGCTAGTTCAACCTCAGTCTTTTCCAAATAAACCCCATAGTCACATACTTTCTGCCTAAGACTGTTTATAAGTTTTTCATCTGTTCCGCTCCTGACCGGGTTTTCAGCTGCTATTTTCATCCTCTGGATTTGGGCTCAGAGGGCTTCATTTTCTTGGGCCAACTTTTTCTTTTCACCCTCATCTGCAGTGGCTTGCACACCACTATCAAATTTAAGATCTCTGATTTGCCCTTCCAACTTGCTTATGGTGGCCTTGTATTCATTTTCTTTGGTCAACCAATCCCATTGTTCTTGTGATGCTTCAACAAATTCTTGGAGGTGGGGTCTTTTAGCTGGTCTTCCAAACTCAACACTCCTTTTATACCAAGCAAGGTAACCGGACGAGACTTCACCCTTGGATAAATCACGTACTCGGGTGTTCGCCATCAAATATTGGCACTCACACCAGATCTGGCGAACCACTGCTTCATGAAACTGGCCATCAGAGCGGATCTCGACCGCATGAATGCTAAGGTCTTCATCCTTGGGGACTATTTGGCATCTTCCTAGCTGTCTCAAAACCCAGTAGGGGCATAAGGTTGGATACTTCTGAGACCCATTAGGAGGAAGTGAGGACCAGTGGCAGGCATGTATACAATCTCATTAACAGGAAGCCAACCCAACGTCCGTTCTATCTGATCTGCAGTTATGGAGCAATGGCAGGATATCCAATCTACGACCCCTTCGGGCATCTTGAACCCATTGACCCTTGTACCAAACTCCTCTATGCAGCTTTTCCCTGTAGATCCATAGTTCATGTACCGAGGACGATGACACAGATGCTCAATCATCCACATTTGCTGTAACAAATTGCACCCTTCCAAAAAATCTACTCCGGCTTTGCAAGCTGTGAGAGCTCAGAATATTTCTGATACTATCATAAGTGCGAGGGTGCTCTTGGCATTGGTAATCAAAGTATTGACGACTCCGACTACCCGTAGATCAATATTCCCGTCCTTCCTGGGAAACACTAGAATACCTAAGAATGCCACAATGAAAGCGAAGCATCTATGCTCTTCCCACTTTAGTCGGTTCCCTTTACTACAGATTCTGCTCTCCGGGTTTTCAAAACCCCCTATATGTCGATACCGCTGATATATGAAGTATAGAGTGGAAAACCCACCCACCAAATCTTCATAGTGGACAAGCCTGCTTATTTTAGTAAGTCTAGAAATTTGTGAGGAGTGACGGCCCTTGGAGCGACCAGGTATTTATGTCTTAGACCCTCTGTACTCCCAGCATAACCCGATATCTCCTCTAAAGTAGGTGTAAGTTCGAAATCTGAGAAATGTAAAACGTTGTGAGCTGGGTCCCAAAATATCACCAGTGCTTTTATTATGTCCCCCATAGGCCTGATCTTTATTAATTCGTTGAGCCCCCCCAAGTAATGGTTGACCATGTCTCGTCCTTGCTTACCCAAAATCTTCCCACCACATGTGTTGTTCCAACGGAATCTTGGTCATAACCTTCATTACTATGTTTTGACTCGTGCTCATTCTACACATTTACATTAAGGTGATTGGTTTAAAACAAAGTGAATTTTATTAAAGCTGATAAAAAGGGATCATTTTGCTATCATTCGATGCTAATGCATAGTTTTGAAGATATATATACATTTTGAAATAATATAGGAAAAATTGGGTATCAACAGCTGCCCCTCTTTACCCGGGAAGGGTGAAAGACTTTTCGGGTAAAAAAATGATGGCAAATTTTGACCGATTAGGATGTTTCAAAAAATAGAGGCCGAACCCTGGTCTCTGAGCTGCCTACATATACTTGGCTTTATAGGAATCAGGCCATGTGTAGTTCTGGATTCATCGGCAAAATATACCGATGAAGTCATCACAAGAACGGACACGAGACTTTGGAATGGGTGGAAAGATGGTTATGGTGAGCGGTTAGATTTGAGATAATTTGAAAGAGCTGGAGCGGGATTGCTCCTGTTGGGGTAGAGGTTGCTTATAGAGTCACTTGCAAGCAAAGAGATACAAGTATATATTTGTGCGGAAATTTAAACATTATGCTGATTCCCTTCAGACTATGAGAATTGTCTTTGGACGGTTGAGGATGACGTCCTTAGACCATGATGTCCTGGTCCATGAATTGTTCGGTGGGGGATTCACAGACCATGAAATGATGTTCTCGGGCCATGTAAATGGTGCCTCCGAACCATGACGCCTTTGAATAATGATATGCAAATTTGAGAGATCCTCAAGCCATGGTATGGTGTCTTCCGGCTATGAGGATGATGCCTTTAGACAATGACGCCTTTGGACAAGTTGCGATATTTCAGTCCTTAAGATGCAATAATATGATGCTAAAAGCAACAAGACAAGGCTTAGTCTTGTGAGGTTGAGGGCAGAGCTTAGCCCGAAAGAGGAGCAAATAGATAGTGCTGGAGAGTCAGTGCTTAGTCTCGACAAATAAAGGCGATGATTGGCCTTATGCAAGTAGGAGGCAGAGCTTAGCCTCATGCAAGATTCGGGACAGGGCTTAGTCCATGCAGATGGAAGGCAGAGCTTAGCCTTATGCAGATATGGAGGCAGGGCTTAGCCTCACGTAGGATTCGGGACAGGGCTTAGTCCTATGGAAATGGAAGGCAGAGCTTAGCCTTATGCAGATATGGAGGCAGGGCTTAGCCTCATGCAAATGGAGACAGAGCTTAGTCTCATACAAGATTCGGGACAGGGCTTAGTCCCATGCAAATGGAAGGCAGTGCTTAGCCTTATGCAAAATGGAGGCAGGGCTTAGCCTCATGCAGATGGAGACAGAGCTTAGTCTCATGCAAGATTCGGGACAGGGCTTAGTCCCATGCAAATGGAAAGCAGGGCTTAGCGTTATGCAGATATGGAGGCAGGGCTTAGCCTTATGCAGGGTTTGGGACAGGGCTTAGTCCCATGAAAATGGAAGGCAGTGCTTAGTCTTATGCAAAAATGGAGGTAGGGCTTAGCCTCATGCAGATATGGGGGTAGGGCTTAGCCTCATGTAGATGGAGACAGAGCTTAGTCTCATGCAAGATTCGGGACAGGGCTTAGTCCCATGCAAATGGAAGGAAGGCCTTATCCTTATGCACATATGGAGGCAGGGCTTAGCCTCATGCAGGGTTTGGGACAGGGCTTAGTCCCATGCAAAAATAGTATAAATAGCAGGTGATAGCAGGATTTTCTTAGCTGGTAATAGATTTCAGTATCACGGTTGATATGAAGATTGTGACTTGGAGGCATGTATATTTTTTGTTCCTGCATCAAAAGAAAAATCGTGAGTTCTGTAAAAGGGGGGAGGTCGGTTTGTGCTTCCGTCGGCTTGCTTTTTGGTCCGCAGGTCCTGTTCAAATCTTTGGGGTAGCGTTGGCTAAACAGAGTCATTTTACAAGCAGGCATGCATAGTTTCAAAGACGTAAATAAAATGTAATATTTTAGAAATTGGTTAGATGAACCAGTGACTATGACACGATCCGAGACATTGCGACCTCTACTGCTTATAGAATTTTGAGGGTCCTCCTCAAAATTCTGCCCTAGTTAGATGGACACATCTGACTGCTACATGCTGTGATCGGCTGAAACTGCTTCGGAATTTTGAGGATCCTCCTAAAAATTCTGCTCCAGTTTCTGATTGATTTCTGACTTTCTGGCATATGATGGCGTTGGCTGGACTTGCTCCGGAATATTGAGGGCCCTCCTCAAAATTCTGCCCCAGTTTCTGATTCTGGGGGAAGATGAAAGTTTTATTATGATATGACCGAACCCACAGGGCTGCCTAGGTATCCCCTCTTAAACGAGAATCAGGTCAAGCATAGTTCAATTTACATCATTTTGTGAAAATATATAAATAATTACACATAGTATCGTTTGACTACATCCGAGTTGATTAGTTTTGGCAATACTTCTCCGTCCATTTCTGCAAGTATGAGAGCTCCTCCTGTTAGCACCCTGTGAACCATGTAGGGACCTTGCCAGTTGGGAGAGAATTTCCCTTTGGCTTCATCTTGATGTGGGGAGATCTTCTTCAGCACCAGCTGTCCTGGTGCAAACTGTCTTGGTTTGTCCCTTTTGTTGAAGGCTCTAGACATTCTGTTTTGATAGAGTTGCCCATGACACACTGTATTCATCCTTTTTCCGTCTATGAGGGCTAGCTGCTCATAACGGCTCCTTATCCATTCTGCGTCGCTGAGCTCAGCTTCTTATATGATTCTCAAAGAAGGGACCTCCACTTCAGTAGGAATAACAGCTTTAGTACCATAAACCAGTAAGTAGGGAGTTGCCCCGGTTGATGTGCGGACTGTGGTACGGTATCCCAGTAAAGCAAATGGCAGCTTTTCGTGCCATTGTTTGTGATTTTTTACCATATTTCTCAGTATCTTCTTGATATTCTTGTTAGTGGCTTCTACAGCTCCGTTCATCTAAGGTCTATAGGCTGTGGAATTCTTGTGCTTGATTTTGAAAGTCTCACACATGGTCTTCATCAGATGACTGTTCAGATTGGAGGAATTGTCAGTGATGATTGATTCTGGAACTCCAAATCGGCAAACAATCCGATCGCGGGCAAAATCTGCCACGACTTTCTTAGTTACTGCCTTGTAAGATGCTGCTTCGACCCATTTGGTGAAGTAATCAATAGCTACCAAGATGAACCGATGCCTATTTGAGGCGGTGGGCTCGATTGGACCAATGAACCCCAGGCGACGAATGGCCAAGGCGAGCTTGTTGCATTGAGCTCATTTGGCGGCACTTTTATCATATCGGCACGTACTTGACATTGGTAGCATTTTCAGGCATACTGGACGCAATTTGTCTCCATGGTCATCCAAAAATGACCGGCCCTGAGTATCTTCTTGGCCAAGACAAAACCATTCATATGCGGGCCGCAGGTCCCACCATGTATCTCCTCAAGTAGCTTAGAAGTTTCTTTTGCGTCGACATACCTTAGCAATCCCAAATCAGGAGTTCTTCTGTACAAGGTTCCTCCGTTGTGAAAGAACTTGTTGGACAATCTCCGAAGCGTACATTTCTGAGTATGATTTGCATACTCCGGATATTCCCCTTTTGCCAAATATTCTTTGATATCGTGAAACTAAGGCTTCCCGTCTGTTTCCTCTTCAACATGGGCACAGTATGCCGGTTGACTCTGCATCCTTACTGGGATAGGATCGATGAAGTTCTTGTCGGGATGCTGTATCATGGATGACAAGGTGTCCAATGCATCGGCAAACTTGTTCTGAATCCTGGGAACATGCCGAAATTCTATCTTCGCGAACCTCTTTCTCAATTCCTCCACATGGTGCAGATATGGCAATATCTTGGAATTCTTGGT
Organism: Nicotiana attenuata; assembly: GCF_001879085.1. Classification (NCBI taxonomy): domain Eukaryota; kingdom Viridiplantae; phylum Streptophyta; class Magnoliopsida; order Solanales; family Solanaceae; genus Nicotiana; species Nicotiana attenuata. The sequence continues at coordinate 225,824 of NW_017671753.1, forward strand.
GGCCCATTCTCTTTGTAATTGGTGCACAAGCAAATCTGAATCACCGATTACCAGTAGCTCCTGAATATTCATGTCGATGGCCTTGTTGAGCCCTAATACGTAGGCTTCATATTCTGCCATGTTGTTGGTGCAGGGGAATATGAGTTTAGCAGATACCGGATAATGTTGGCCAATTTTCGATACCAAGACGACTCCAATGCCGACTCCCTTGAAATTTGCCGCTCCGTCAAAAAACATTCTCCAACCCTCATAGGACTCAGCAATATCTTCTCCTATGAATAGCACCTCTTCATCGGGAAAATACGTTTTCAGGGGTTCGTATCCTTCTTCCACATGATTCTCAACAAGATGATCGGCCAGTGCCTGTCCCTTGACTGCTTTTTGAGTCACATAAAAAAAGTCGAACTCGCTCAACAAGATTTGCCACTTAGCCAGCTTGCGGGCATGGGTTTCTAAAAGATATATTTCAAGGGATCCATCCTTGATATGAGGTATATTGTGTAGGCACAGAAGTAATGCCTCAGCTTCTGAGCTATCCAAGTCAGAGCGCAGCAGGTACGTTCCAATAGAGAGTACCACGCTTCATATGGAGTGAACTTCTTACTCAGGTAATAGATAGCTTGTTCCTTTCTCCCTGTCTCGTCGTGATGTCCCAGAACACAGCGGCCTTACACTCGGATATGAATTATGGAAAGATTATGGGATTCGCTCAGGCCACAGAGGCTAGAAAGTTGAAGATACGGGCGGAAAGGGAGAGTAGCAGCAGGGCCCGATCAGTGGGTCACTCAGGGAGACCAGTTCAGGGGAGAGGGCCATCAGGGCCATCCCAGTCATATGCCCAGTCTTCAGCGAGCGCACCGCCATCTGTGCACACTTATCAGCAGAGCAGTCACTTGAGACCAGGTTCAGATAGTAGGAGACCCTATCAGTCCGGTCGTCCAGGAGGGAGATCACAGCAGCAGGGGAGGGCTCCATGCCCCAAGTGTGGGAGGTTCCATTCTGAGACTTGTTATTTGGATATCCCGGTGTGTTTTAGATGCGGGGTGAGGGTCATATCCAGCGGGACTGTCGTGTGCCCAGTCAGGGCATGGGTAGGGGATTTGCTCAGTCATCCGGTTCTTCAGCCGCCACATCATCCGCGCGTCCCCCAGCTCCAGCAGGGCGTGGTGCACTTAGGGGTGGAGCTCGTGGTAGAGGTGGACCCAGCCGGTTTTATGCTTTGAGTGGTCGATAGAGTGCAGAGGCTTCTCCAGATGTGGTTACAGGTATCTTGTCTGTTCAGGCCATTGATTGTTATGCTCTTATTGATCTGGGGTCCTCCTTGTCATATGTCACCCCATTCATTGCTTCAAGCTTTGGGATGGAACCCGAACAGCTTCATGAGCCGTTATCCTTATCGACTCCGGTTGGTGATTCCATCACAGCCGCGCGAGTTTATTGGAATTGTGTTGTCACGGTATGTGGTCGTGTTACCACGACCAATCTTATCGAGCTTAGAATGGTGGATTTTGATGTGATTATGGGAATGGACTGGTTTTATTCGTGCTTTGCTAAACTTGACTGCCGAACGAGAGTCATGGGACTCGAGTTCCCTAATGAGCCGGTTATTGAGTGGAAGGGGAATGGTGTGGTACCGAAGGGTAGGTTTATTTCCTACCTTAAGGCTTCGAAGATGATTAAGAAGGGATGTATCTATCATTTGGTCCGGGTGGCGGACACCACTTCAGAAGTGTCTGTCCCCGAGTCCATGTTAGTCGTGAATGAGTTTCTTGAAGTGTTTCCGGACGAGCTTCCAGGGATTCCGCCAGATAGGGAGATTGATTTCAGGATTGATGTATTGCCAAATACGCAGCCAATATCTATTCCACCATACAGAATGGCTCCAGCGGAGTTAAGGGAGTTAAAGGAGCAGCTGAAGGATTTGTTAGAAAAGGGGTTCATACGACCGAGTGTGTCGCCGTGGGGTGCTTCCGTTCTTTTTTTCAGAATGAAGGATTTGTCGCTCCAAAGGTGTATTGATTATCGGCAGCTCAACAAAGTCACCATCAAGAATAAATATCCTTTGCCTCGGATAGATGATTTGTTCGACCATTGCAAGGTGCAAGGTTCTTCTCCAAAATTGATCTACGGTCCGGGTACCGCCAATTGAAGATTAGAGAGCAGGATATTCCTAAGACCGTTTTCAGAACTCGCTATGGTCATTTTGAATTCTTGGTCATGTCTTTTGGCCTAACCAACGCCCCGGCAGCTTTCATGGATCTTATGAATCGGGTCTTCAAGCCATTTCTGGACTCCTTCGTGATTGTTTTCATTAATGATATCCTTGTTTATTCACGGAGCCGGGAGGATCATCCCGATCACCTCAGGGCAGTTCTGCAGACTCTTCATCAGCACTAGTTGTATGCTAAATTTTGAAAATGTGAATTTTGGTTGGAGTCTGTTACCTTTCTGGGTCATGTTGTTTCTAGTGAAGGGATTTAGGTAGATCCCCAGAAGATTGCAGCAGTGAAAGATTGGCCTAGACCCACGACCCCGACGGAGATCAGTAGCTTCTTGGGTTTAGCAGGGTATTATCGGAGGTTTGTGGAAGGATTCTCTACCCTCGCCTTCCCATTAACTAAGTTGACGCAGAAAGCAGTTAAGTTCCAATGGACCGACGCTTGTGAGAAAAGTTTTCAGGAATTGAAGTCGAGGTTGACCTCGGCGCCGATATTGACCTTGCCAGAAGGCACGAAAGGATTTGTGGTTTATTGCGATGCCTCCAGGGTCGGTTTAGGGTGTGTGTTGATGCAACATGGGAAGGTTATAGCGTATGCTTCAAGGCAACTCAAGAATCACGAGAAGAATTATCCGACGCATGATTTGGAGCTTGCGGCCGTTGTGTTTGCTTTGAAAATATGGCGGCATTATCTTTATGGGTTCCATGTGGATGTGTTCTCAGACCACAAGAGTCTCCAATATTTGTTCAAGCAAAAGGAGTTGAATTTAAGGCAACGACGGTGGTTAGAATTGCTCAAGGATTATGATATGAACATTTTGTACCATCCAGGGAAGGCGAATGTGGTGGCCGACGCTCTCAGTCGGAAGTCTATGGGTAGTTTGGCTCGTTTGGGAGCGAATCAGAGGCCCTTGGCTCGGGAAGTTTATCAATTAGCCAGTCTGGGGGTTTGTATTTCAACCTTAGACGAGGGGAAAGTTATGGTGCATAATGGAGCAGAATCGTCACTTGTAGCGGAAGTCAAGGAAAAGTAGTTCATTGATCCAGCATTGGCACAGATGAAGGAGGCAGTTTTGAATAACAAGACTTCGGCATTTTCACTCGGCGGCGATGATGGTGTATTGCAATGTCAAGGCAGACTATGTGTTCCAGATGTGGGTAATCTTCGGGAGAGGTTAATGGCGGAGGCTCATAATTCCAGGTATTCTGTGCACCCAGGTTCTACGAAAATGTATCATGATCTCAAGGAAATTTATTGGTGGAACGGTATGAAGAGAGGTGTGGCGGACTTTGTATCTAAATGTCCGAATTGTCAGCAAGTAAAAGCTGAGCATCAGCGGCTCGGTGGGTTAACTCAGCTTATGAAAATACCAATGTGGAAATGGGAGATGATCAACATGGACTTCGTGGTAGGGTTACCTCGCACTCAGCGCAAGTTCGACTCAATTTGGGTAATAGTGGATCGACTCACGAAATCAACTCACTTCTTGCCAATCAAGTCCACCGATACTGCAGAACAGTATGCTCAGTTGTATATCAAGGAAATAGTAAGGCTTCATGGCACTCCGCTTTCTATTATCTCAGATCGAGGGGCCCAGTTCACAGCTAATTTTGGAAGAAATTTCAGCAAGGTTTGGGTACCCAGGTGAATCTCAGCACGACTTTCCATCCACAGACTGATGGTCAAGCGGAGCTGACTATTCAGACGCTTGAAGATAGATTGCGAGCTTGTGTCTTGGATTTCAAAGGTAATTGGGATGATCACTTGCCACTTATAGAATTTTCTTACAATTTAATGCTAGTATTCAGATGGCCCCATTTGAGGCATTGTACGGAAGGAGGTGTAGGTCTCCGATTGGATGGTTTGAAGTGGGTGAAGGAGAATTGATAGGGCCAGATCTCGTGCACCAGGCTATGGAAAAAGTTAAGGTCATTCAGGAAAGGATGAAAACTGCTCAGAGTCGCCAGAAATCCTATGCGGACGTTCGTCGAAGAGAATTGAAGTTTCAAGTTGATGATTAGGTGTTCTTGAGGGTATCTCCTATGAAAGGAGTCATGCGATTCGGGAAGAAAGGGAAGTTGAGTTCTAGGTATGTCGGGCCGTATCAGATCGCTCAAAGGATAGGGCAGGTGGCTTATAGGCTGGAATTGCCCCCTGAAATGTCATTAGTCCACTCGGTGTTCCATGTGTCTATGTTAAAGAAAGTGGTTGGAGATCCATCCACCATCGTGCCAGTTGAGACTATCGAGGTTAATGAAAAGTTATCGTATGAAGAAGTTCCCGTTGCTATTCTTTATAGGCAAGTCCGCAAATTGAGGAATAAGGAAATTGCTTCAGTTAAAGTATTATGGAAAAGTCAACGAGTTGAGGAAGCCACATGGGAAGCGGAAAATGAAATGAAGGAAAAATATCCCCACCTGTTTGAATAAGTCTAGTAGTAATCGTGCGAACTCTTATCTCTAAGCAAACTGATGTTGTGTTCAATTTGGTGCAAAGATACCCCATTTTCCCCTAAATGCTTTACTATTGTAACTTCTCAAGTTGTGCAAGAATTGTATGTGTTGTGATTATTTGAGTCATGTGCAACCCCTTTTTGGTAAATGAAAGTTTTGTAATAAGTGAACGACTAATGGTAGTGTAGATTGGTAATGATTAATTGAAATGCATATAGTATGTTGAAGTGGTTAAATTGTATGGGACTCATTGAAGTGACTAATTTATGTGCAAAGTTTAACAAGTGATTGAATATGTGCAAGTGTTGAGGTAATGAATTGTATACCAGTTGTAGGGATAATAGGAATTATGTAATGGTGCTTGGAAATATGTTTCGGGGGCTCTCTGACAGGTAGATAAGTCTAATTACAAAGGAAACTCTGGCAAAATTTTCTAAAAATATGAAAGTTAGTGAAAATTGGGAGTGCATATCATGTTTTCAAAACCAACTCATTTTCAAAATCCTCATTCGAGGACGAATGATTTTAAGCGGGGGAGAATGTAAGGCCCCGTGAAAATTTATACTCAAAACCTAGTATCTCGTAGTGCCCAGTTCCGAGCGTGTGTTAGGAATGTGTTCGGACCCTTTGTACTGATCTAAGCATTTAAAAATCAAAGNAGTTTTCCAGAAAAGTGCTATTATGCGGTTCAGAGGGCGGTCGTAAATCAAGTATGCGGACCGCATTTCTATCGCAAAGTGAGTCAGTGTGTTAGTCAAATTTGAGGTCAAAATGCGGTCCATTATGCGATCGCATAACTGATATGCGGACCGCATAGTCGTCGCATAATCATCTTGGAATTTTGTAAAGGGCAGTTATGCGGTGCATTATGCGACTGCAGAACGGGTATGCGGACCGCATTTCTGCCGCAAACCCAGACAATAGGATCAGATTCTTGGAGCACTTTTGCGGTCCATTCTGCGGGCCGCATTTCTTCTTTGCGATCGCAAATGCGATCGCATACCTGACTCGGGGCTCCTATTTGTTTCTTCTAAATATTAAACCCGACCCCTTCTTCAATTAAACACCCCAACCCTCATTTTAACATATTTTCTGAACAAACTAGAGATAGGGAAGAGAGAGTTCTTGAGAGAGAAAGTCCTACCTTCATCAATTTGATTCGTCAAAGTCACCCGGGCCGGGAAATTTCAAGCAATTGTCTTCATCTCCGTTCTTGCAGGTAAAATATCCAGCCTTTTTTCATTGGTTTTCAGATTTAAACAAAAGGGATTCTTATGCATTGATTCTTGAAAATAATAGTTGAAAACATTCATGCATGTTCTCTAATACCTACAATCTAGTAAAAAGAATTGGGTAGGAGTATAGACTTGCAAAAGGAGCGGTTGATAACCTAAATAAGTTCGGGTAGTAATTGTGAACTTCAATTCTAAGATATATGTGTTAACTTGTGAACTAGGTTGTCGGTACTAGGCTGTTTATGAGCCGAAGTAGAAGTAAAAAGGGAAATTCGATTCCGGGTATGTATGGCTAACTTTGACCTTTGTAAAGTCACCTTGTTTGGTGTACGAGTATTTGGTATGTGATATCTATGTGGACTATTTGTGAATTCTTGTGATTGATATGCCTTGAACGTTGTTGGTTAAGTCTCCCGATATAATGGTGTAAGTAAATGGCAACAAACCAAGTGTGTGTGTGTGAATGTGTTTATGTGGTAAAAGCTGTGTAACAAATGATGGAAAGAAATCGTGATTGATGCAATTGAAACAACTGTGGTAATATCGTATGTGACTTGTCGTGGGCAATTATCGTTGTGACTTAAATAGTATGCGGGCTGTTGTATATGATGGAAATGGTATTGATGGTTATGTAAATTCTTTGTGATTTGTTGTGGTTGTCGTGTGAAATGTGATTTGTTGTTGTTGTTGTGTGAAATGTGATTGTTCGGTGGGATCGGGTTGCGCGCCGCAACACGAAGTAATAAGGTGTGGGTTGTGGTGATAAGGGTGGCCGAGGTAATAAGGGTGGAAAAGTGATCGAAATCACTATTGAAATGAACATATGTGAAAGTTGTGAAATCATTGATATGATGAAATAATGTTGAAAGGGGAAAAGGGGAGATTGTGAAACTTGTTTGGCTTTGGTTGTTCCTTTCATGTGCATTTGATTGTTGATTCTATTACTGTTCGTTACTTGTGTATTGTTTGAGTTTACTTGGGGTAAAGTTTGTTCATACATACCAGTACAATTCAAATGTACTGACGTCCCTTTTGCCGGGGGCGCTACATTCGTGTTATGATTGTAGGTGCATCTATAGCAGGTACTCCAGTCCACCGACAGTAGCACTCCTTCACTTCCCGTCAGCTAATTTAGTGAGCCCCTTTCCTCTCGGGGCCCTGCGTGGCTCATGCCGCTTTTCTCCCCGGAGTCTTATTTTTGGTATTTGTGTAAGGTATAGCCAGAGCCTTGTTATCGGCAAGTGTTATAAAACTCTTTTGTACCCTTAGAGGCTCCGTAGACAGGAAACGTGGGTTATGTACTTATGTATTTTGTATATGGGCAGTATAACTTGTAAACCACGCTAAGTAACCATGTATGTTATGTATAATTCGTAAAAAGGTGTTTTAATTATAAATGGCTATTCCCTTTGATTAATGAGTAATGAAAACACAGGGTAGCACGTGGGATAGGAAAGGCACCCAGGTCCGCTTGACTGGGGCTACCCGATCGAGTGCCGGTCGTGTCCCTCGATTTTGGGGCATGACAGCCGGATTTGTGTGCCCAATGAAGATGGGCTTCGGGAGCTGATTCTGGAGGAGGCTCATAGCTCGCGATATTCTATTCATCCAGTAGCCGCGAAGATGTATTAGGATCTGAGACAGCATTACTGGTGGCGGAGAATGAAGAAAGATATTGTAGGATTTGTAGCTCGGTGTCTCAATTGTCAGCAGGTGAAATATGAGCATCAGACACCGGGTGGCCTGCTTCAGCGGATGGTTATTCCCGAGTGGAAGTGGGAGCGGATCACTATGGATTTTGTAGTTGGGCTTCCACGGACTTTGAAGAAGTTCGATGCTATTTGGGTGATTGTGGATCGGCTGACCAAGTCCGCGCACTTCATTCCTATCTGTACTACTTATTCTTCCGAGTGGTTAGCAGAGATATATATTCGGGAGATTGATCGGTTGCATGGTGTCCCAGTTTCCATCATTTCAGATCGGGGCACTCAGTTTACTTCCCAGTTTTGGAAGTCTGTTCAGCGGGAATTGTGTACTCAGGTTGAGTTGAGCACAACTTTTCACCCTCAAACGGACGGGCAGTCCGAGCGCACTATTCAGATATTGGAAGATATGCTACATGCTTGTGTTATTGATTTCGGAGGGTCATGGGATCAGTTTCTACCGCTTGCAGAGTTTGCTTACAACAACAGCTACCAGTCGAGTATCCAGATGGCTCCATATGAGGCTTTGTACGGGATGCGGTGTAGATCTCCAGTTGGTTGGTTCGAGCCTGGTGAGGCTAGGCTATTGGGGACAGATTTGGTTCAGAATGCCTTAGATAAAGTGAAGGTGATTCAGGAGAGACTTCGTACAGCGCAGTTGAGGCAAAAGAGTTATGCTAACAGGAAGGTTAGAGATGTGTCCTTCATGGTCGGTAAGAAGGTTCTGTTGAAGGTCTCGCCCAAAAAAGGTGTTATGAGATTTGGAAAGAAGGGGAAGTTGAGTCCGCGGTTCATTGGGCCTTTTAAGGTACTTCGGAGGATTGGAGAGGTGGCTTATGAGCTTGCTTTGCCACCCAGCTTGTCGAGTGTGCACCCAGTGTTCCATGTTTCTATGCTCCAGAAGTACATTGGAGATCCGTCTCATGTTCTGGATTTCAGCGCAGTTGGAGGATGATTTGATTATGATGTGGAGCCAGCAGCTATTCTGGAGCGTCAGGTTCGAAAGTTGAGATCAAAAGATATATCTTCGGTGAAAGTGCAGTGGAGAGGTCGGCCCGTGGAGGAGGCTACCTGGGAGATCGAGCGGGAGATACGGAGCAGATATCCTTACCTGTTTGAGGCTTCAAGTATGTTTCTTGACTAGTTCGAGGAAGAACGTTTATTTAAGTTGGGGAGGATGTGACGATCCGACCGGTCGTCTCATGAGTTACCGCTCCATTTCCCCCATTTCTGCTTCTTTATGCCTTGTTTATCCGTGTTTTGAGGTATCGGGTTGGTCGGATTGGATTCAGATTGGTTTGGTGAAGTTTGAGACACTTAGTCTCTTTTAGGAAGGCTTAAGTTGGAAAAAGTCAACCGGATGTTGACTTATGTGTTAGAGGGCTCGGATGTGAGTTCCGATGGTTCGATTAGCTTTGGGAGGTGATTTATGACTTAGGAGTGTGATCGGAATGGGTTTTGGAGGCTTTGAGTAGATTTAGGCTTGAATTGGCGGAGTTGAGATTTTGGCGATTTCCGATTGTTAGGCGAGATTTTGATATAGAGGTCGGAATGAAACTCCGAGAGTTGCAGTAGCTTCTTTATGTGATTTGGGATGTGTGTGCAAAATTTCAGGTCATTCGGACGTGGTTTGGTTGGGTTTTTGATCAAAAGCGTATTTCGGAAGATTTTAGAAACTTAAGCTTGAATCCGATGTGTTTTGGTTGAATTGATGTTGTTTGAAGTGTTTTGAGGATTGGAACAAATTTGAATAAGGTTTTAGGATGTATTGGTGCTTTTGGTTGAGGTCCCGGGGGCCTCGAGGTGAGTTCAGATGGTTAACGGGAAGATTTGGGACTTGAGAGAATGCAGAAATTTTGCTGCTTCTGGTGTTTTCGCACCAGAACCGCGTATGCGGGAGAAGAACCGCAGAAGCGGTTTTGGAAGAAACGTCTGGAACTGCAGATGCAGTAGAGGGCCAGCACCTGCGGAGCCGCAGATGCGGCGAGTGCACCGCAGATGCGTTTCTGGTCCCATAAGTGAATTCCGCAGAAGCGGTTGGTTAGACCGCAAATGCGGTACCGCAGATGCGGAAAGGCCTGGGCAGACCATATATGTTATTTCATTTTGCGACTTTGGGTTATTTCACCATTGTTGCCTTCGACCTTGGAGCTTTTTGGGTGATTCTGAAGAGAGAAATCAAGAGACTTCGTTAAGGTAAGGATTTTTTGACCAAAAACACACTTCTATGGTATATTTTCATGGATTAAGACTGAAATTAAAGGAATTAAAGGACTAAAAATGGAGGATTAGGGCTTGAGTTTAAGAAGCCTTTAAATGGGGATTTGAGGGGTCATTTGGACTCCGATTTTAGTAATTTTGATATGTATGAACTCGTGGAGAGATAAGGAATCCGTTGGTGTAAAAATTTCTAAGTTTCCAGAAGTGGGCCCGGGGCTCGGGTTTTGCTAATTTCGGGATTTTTGGTATTTTTCAATTATTTTCGCTTGGGATTTGTTCCCTTAGCATATTTTGACGTCCTCGTTCTGATTTTGGATAGATTCGACGCGTGTGGAGGCCAATTCGAAGGGCAAAGGCATCACGAGCTAGAGATTTAGCCGGTTCGAGGTGAGTAATGATTGTAAATGATGTCCTAAGGATTTGAAACCCCGGATTGCACATCGTACTGCTATGTTGAGGTGAGACACACGCTTGCTGACGAGCGTGGGGTCGTACACTATTGGGAATTGTGACTTTGTCTGTTCCAGTTGATAATTATAGCGCGTATTTGACTGAAACTTATTTGCTATCACTATGATTTGGGCTGGATGCCATATTTGGGCTTCGTGTTAACTGTTTGAAACTTCGGGGCTTTTTATTGATATTTCCTCACTATTTTGAATTACTACTTGAACTCAGTCATGTTATTTTCCACTGTTTTACCACTCAGCCATTTTTACTCGATTTTGAGACTTAAATGATATTTTAAATGATGTTTTGGGCTGAGAAACACTGTTTTACTATAGCCCAAGGGGCTTGTGAGTATTTTTGATTGAGTAAGCCGAGGGCCAATGTTGTGAGGAGACACTGATACTGATTTGAGGGCGAGGGCCTGAGATACGCCACGAGGTGGCTTGATTGATATGAGGCCGAGGGCCTAGATTAATGCCACGAGATGGCTTGTTATTGCGCTTGGGTCCTAAGGGGCCCCTCCAGGAGTCTGCACATCCCCAGTGAGTGCGGGTACCCAGTGTGATGTGAGATTGAGCTCGAGGGGCTGTTATTGTTCTGAGATTGAGCCCGAGGGGCTGTTGTTGTTCTGACTGTTGCCCGAGGGGCGGATGTGGTGATATTGTGCCCGAGGGGCGAGCTTTTATTTATTTACTGTACCTTAATTATCTGTCATTTACCTGTTTACTTGTTGCAAGAGGATTTTACTTGTATTTTCACAGGTTTGCTGTTTTTAAATGATTTTTTACTGCTTCATCATAGAATGTCTTGTGCCTTGCGTGTTTTCTTACTTTCAGTCATTATTTACATTTGTTACTCACCGAGTTGGAGTACTCACTTTACTCCCTGCACCCTGTGTGCAGATTCAGGCGTAGCTGGTCCAGCTCCCGAGTGCTGATTCATTCCAGCTTCAGGCGGATCTTCGAGGAGTCTTTAGGTAGCTGTTGGTGTTTCGCAGCCTGGAGCTCCTCTCTATCCATCTTTTTTTTCACAGTCTTAGTTCAGCACTTCAAACTCTGTAGTTATCTTTGAGTATTGGATACTGTTAGATGCTCGTGACTTGTGACACCCCGGTTAGGGCTGTGTTGGGTTATGTTTCCGCACTTTATTGACATTATTCCCTACTTAATACTATTAATTCATGTTTTAGACTGTTTTATGTTGATTAACTGCTTAAAAAGGTAAATTGGGTTTAGTTGGCTGGCCTTGTCTTCACGAGAGGCGCCATCACGACCGGGTTGGGATTTAGGGTCGTGACATGATCATTGTTGAGCATTGGCTCAAGTTGAGACTTATGTTGTGAGGATTGTTGAAACAAGATGAGTATATTGTTGTTTTCCTTGCCGGGATGTTATTGCTTAATATATTGTTTCTCTTGCCGGGATATTATTGTTATACTATTGTTCCCTTGCCGGGATTCTTTTGTGATTGGTGTTGATTTGTATATTAGGATCGGGTTGCATGCCGTAATAATATTATATATGGATCGGGTTGCGCGCCGCAACAATATTATATATGGATCGGGTTGCACGCCGCAACAATATTATATATATGGATCGGGTTGCACGCTGCAACAATATTATATGGTATCGGGTTGCACGCCGCAGCTGTATTATATGATTGGGATCGGGTTGCACACCACAACAAGATACAATGAAAGTGAATATTGATTTTATGGTGAGGACGAGAGTAAAAGCACGAAGGGTTATTCCGTGCACTTGTTACTGTTTTCCCTATTCTTGCTCTTAATTGAATTGTGGTGTTCTTGTGCTTCTTTACTGAAATCTTGTTTGTACTTGATATTCCCCGCAGCATGTTTCCCCTTCCCGTCTTTAACTGCCATTTTCTGTTATTATTACTTGTCGTATAGGATATAACTGCACATGTTTATTTGGTAGTCTTGTCCTAGCCTTGTCACTACTTCGCCGAGGTTAGGCCCGACACTTACTAGCACATGGGGTCGGTTGTGCTGATACTACACTCTGCACTGTGTGCAGATCCCGATGCCGAAGCTTTTGGACCACATTGAGGTTGCTACCTACAGTCCAGCGGCGGAGACCTGAGGTAGTCCTGCAGACGTCCGCAGGCCTTGGCGTCCCCCTTTATCTTTCCATTTTGTTCTTATGTATTTCAGAGATAGATTTGTATTTATCTTTCAGACCACTGTTTGTAGTATTCGTAGATTGTCCGTGACATTGTGGCACCAATTCTGGGTAGAATTGTATTTTGGATTATCGTACTAGTATTTAGTTAAACTATTAGATTTCGTCTTCCGTATTTCGGTTTATTATGATTACTCCGCTGTTGATCACATGTTAATTCGTAAATGCAAAAAGTTAAGGAAAAAGGGTAATAAAATCTGTAATACTCGGCTTGCCTAGCTTTCATGAGTAGGCGCCATCACGACTCCCGAGGGTGGAAAATCCGGATGGTGACAGGGTATTAGAAGAAAAATCGAAAAATCGAATTAACTCAAAATTTTTTATTGAACTAAATTGACGTTTTAAAAAACAATTTGAGCTAATCTTATATTGGTTTTGATGATTGAATTTAGCTTTGAAGATTAGTGAATTTTTCGTCGGATAACTAAGAATTGATAAAAGTCTGACGTTGGTACTATCTTGGATCCTATTTCAATTTCAAAGGTTAACTTATAAGGTAAGGATTGCTCAACACCGTTTAACAAGCAAATCCGATTTTGTGGAACACTAACATAGCATGTTTTGTGTCATTGTTGCTTTCAAGTTTAATTCTAATATGGTTATTCTTTGTGGGGAGAATAACTAGTTACTGAAAATTTGAACATGAGGAACATGTGTTATTTATTTATCTCCAAATTTCAAAATTACTAGAACTGTACAATAATTTGCTTCACATTATTATTTTTCTTTTTCTTTTTTGCTTCAAAAGATAACTAAAAGTTTTTCTACTCTTATTTCATTGCCTATAAATACCTCTACTGTGTTAGCATTCATTAAGAACTCTGAATCGCAATCTTTCTTTTTATTAAAATTCCTATCCTTTTTTACTCATTCAAAGAGACTATGGCTCGCTCCTTGCGTTTCACGGCATTTGCAGTCTTATCAATGATGCTTTTTGTTGCCTATGGTTTGTCTCCATTTATTCCTCTAAAACCCTATAAAAATAAAAAAATATAATGTATAATATAACCCAATTTCTTGTTATCCAGTCACTTAATTACCCAAGTCTTCTTTTATGCAAAATAAATATGAATTATATCTGCATGATTAGTTTAAATTATGATAATGAACATAAAGCTACACTTATGATTTTTTCGAGTAATTTGTTTTTTATTACCGCATAAAGTTTTAAGTGTGGTCATATTTTTTATGTATTTGTTGTTAGATTGACTAACTAATATATAGTATGCGTCTGGTGGCTTTGAGAAATCCTGAAAAAATGTACGTGTTTGCAATAGTTCTTTCAAAATAGTAAAAGAACAATATATTTCTTTAGTGAAAAAAGGTAGACTATTGTGCAAAGCATGCCACATTCACGCAGGGTCCGAGGAAGGGCTGCAAACCAAGGGTTGTGATGTAGACCATTTACTCTAATAAAAGCATTAGTGGCTGCTTCCACTGTTTTAATCGCTCGAACGCGTTTCTCCAAGGCTCCGACCCCTTCAACATATTTCCTTAAGAACCGTGAATTTATTCATGTTTAAAAGCTTTCTTTCAATTCCATCTTTTCTTTTGTTCTAACATTAGTAAGTACTTGTGAATGATTGTAGAGGTGCAAGCTAGAGACGCAAAGCAGAAAGCAATACATTCCCTGGAATATGCATTACCAAACAACCATGCAGAAAAGCTTGTATCAGTGAGGGATTTACTGGTGGTCATTGTAGCAAAATCATCAGAAGGTGTCTATGCACTAAGCCATGTGTGTTTGATGAGAAGATGATCAAAACAAGAGCAGAAACTTTGTCTGAGGAAGCAAAAACTTTGGCTGCAGCTTTTTTTGAAGAAGAGATAATGAATAACTAACTAGAGATTAGAAGAAAGGATTAATTCAGTGTCACACATAATAAAATGCTGCCTTTCTTAAAAGTGTAGCTAATGTTGTGTTCTAATTTGCTTTTAGTTGCCTTTTGTTACACTTTAAATAAGTGTGGCACGTCAATCCTTTTTGGATCTTGTACCAAGTTTATATATGTTTAAATGAAAAATGATCTTCTATGGTCATTGCAATTCTATTATATTCCAAGCACAAAACATCATTATTTTTCTTGCTCCTTATTGAGAGGCAATAAGAAATAGATGACTTATTTTTTTCAAGAACCACCTTATCAGTGTGGGGTCAGGCGTGACTCCGACTTATATATATCACAAAAGAAGAGAACATAGAAGATGACATAAACCTTTGCTTCCAATACAAAGTGAACCCTACAGTGTACAACTATCATGTTATTGCTATCCATAATCAAAAGTGAAATTCGTTGTTTGTGCTTTCAACGTAAAGTTGGGTAGATCATCATTATCATTCTTCCAAAGTTTTAGCTGCCAAAGAAATAGCAAAATCTCGTGTGAAGAATAAACACTACTAGAATTCCGGAAAAAAGCCATCAAAAAATAGCGATCAAAGTTGGTCTGAAGAGAAAAGCGACCAACGTTGGTCGCCAAACTAGCGAAAATAATAAAATAAATAAATGAAACAAATTAGCGACCAAGCTTGGTCGCAAGTTGGTCGCAAAATTAGTCAAAATGTTGACTGGACTGGTCACTAAAGTGGGACTAAGTTATAAATTTTAATAATTATATTTTTAATTTAAATATTATATAAAATATAAATAAATCTGATTTAAATTTGCGACCAACTTTGGTCGCTAAATTAATTTCATGTATAATTAGCGACCAAAGTTGGTCTCCATTAAGGTCAACAATGGTCAAAATTAAAAATTACTTTTGTATTTACTATCTAAATAATATAAATGTAAGCCGTTAATATATATATATATATATATATATATATATATATATATATATATATATATATATATATATATATATATATATATATATATATA
>NW_017671753.1:241195-254644 GCF_001879085.1 Nicotiana attenuata
TATATATATATATATATTATGCTGTACTATGCACTAAGTATAAGTGTACTAGGTTGTGACGACCCGACCCGTCGTCTCATGTGTCACTACCCCGTTTCCCCCCATTGCATGCTTCTTCACGTTTCGTTATCGGTATGTGGTGTGTTAGAGTTGATTTGGATTGGTTTGGATAAGAAATGAGACACTTAGTCTCTTTAAGGAAGGCTTAAGTTGGAGAAGTCAACCGGACGTTGACTTATGAGTTTTAGGGCTCGGATGTAATTTCCGGTGATTCGGTTAGCTTCGGGGGATGATTTGTGACTTAGGAGTGCGATCGGAATTGATTTTGGAGGTCCGGTGTAGAATTAGGCTTGAATTGGCTTAGTATTTTGGCGAATTCCGGTTGATAGGTGAGATTTTGATCCGAGGGTCGGAATGGAATTCCGAGAGTTGCTGTAGCTTCGATATGTGATTTGTGATGTGTGTGCAACATTTCAGGTCATTCGGACGTCGTTTGGTTGGGTTTTTGAACGAATACATGTTTCGGAAGTTTTGAAGAAAATTAGGCTTGAATCTGATGTGATTTAATGGTTTTAGCGTTGTTTGATGTGTTTCGACGATTGGAGCAAGTTTGGATAACGCTTTAGGATGGGTTGGTGCTTTTGGTTGAGGTCCCGGGGGCCTCGAGGTGAGTTCGGATGGTTAATCAGGGAGTTTTGGGAGTTTGCATACAGCTGTAGGTTGCTGCATGTGGTATTCTCGCTTCTGCAGGTTTTGGACCGCAGAAGCGGAGGCGCTTAAGCGAAGTAATTCATCGCAGGAGCGGTCCAGGGGTTGGTAATGTAGATCCGCAGAAGCGGACCCTTCTTCGCATCAGCGGGTCCGCAGAAGCAAAAAGTTAGCCGCAGAAGCGGTTTTGGCAATTTAAGTGAATATCCGCAAAAGCGGGATTTTGGCCACAGAAGCGGTCCCGCATAAGCGGAAGCGGGACAGAATATTTGTGCCTGAGGTGCTGACTTTTGTGCGGACTTGCACTATCTGATTACGCATTCATTTTCTTGACTGTTGGAAAAGGATATTTTCAAAAGAGGTTTTTTTAAACTGAGCCAGATATTTTCTAAAGGATTTTTTTCACGGTTTTACTGTTTTCTCAATGGGTTGTACTGTCCTATATAGCATGATGGAGTGCTCTTACGTGATTTCTTGTCTTTCAGTTATTATTTACTCTAATTACCACTGAGTTGGAAGTACTCACTTTACTCCCTGCACCTCACGTGCAGTTGCAGGTATTGTTCACCCGGTAGCGGGTGATTAGCGGACTGAAGGTAATACTAATGTAGCTGAGCAAGGTGACCGCCAGCGTTCGCGGCACCTGACTTCATCTTTTGGATTCCAGATTTCATTATATATATATATGACCCTGTAGTTGTGTTCCTACTTCTTAGATGCTAGTGACTTGTGACACCCCGGTCGGGTTATGTGGGGTTGAAAATACTGGTTATTATTTGTCGTTAAGCTGTATTTATCTATTTATTTATGTTTAATAATTGTTAAAGTGAAAGGATTTGGGTTAGTTGGCTGGCCTTGTCTTCACGAGAGGCGCCATCACGACCGGGATGGAAATTGGGTCGTGACAAGTTGGTATCAGAGCCTAGGTTACTAGGTCTCACGAGTCATGAGCAGGTTTAGTAGAGTCTCGCGGATCGGTACAGAGACGTCTGTATTTATCCTCGAGAGGCTGCAGAACCTTTAGGAAAACTTCACTTTCTTGGAATTCTTATCGTGCGTACTTGATTCAGCTCGAGATATAACCCTTGAAATTCCTTCCACACGTCTGTATGCGCACGCGAGCGCTATTATATATGCCTTGATGGTTTGTGATTCCCCGATCAAGGGGCGAGATGTGATCTTCGTGAGTATGTTGGGCCAGTCTGGAGGACTTGAGGCTGGATCTTTGCCTATGGCTTTAGCACCGAGGTGCTGATTGTGTGAGTAAGTGATTTGAGCTTATATGTTCGGTATTGTCCCTATTAGTGGAAGTGACGGCTGGATAGCCATGTGACGAGTATGCTAGCACTGCAAGATGTATCTATATGACTTGGTAGTGATGAAGAAGTCTGCTGGATGATAGGTGAACTGTTAAGTGTTCGATTCCTATGGTGATTTGATGTGTAGTCCCGAGTTATGGGCGTGTGGGGAATATTTTCGTGTCTCCTAGTTAGGAGTGAAGTGCATTACATGTGGCGGTATGAGTTCAGACTCAGGAAGATTAAATGACTGTGTAACGTATATGATGGTGGAAGGTGTGCTGAAGTACTACATTGAGGCGAAGCAGGTGGGTTATCTCCTGCGGAGTGTTCTTAAGTGGTATGATACTTATGCGTATGTTAGAAGATCTCACGTGTAATTGAAGGGTACGTGTTGAAATTTGAGAATTCGGGTCGCTTAAGAGAGTAGACTCAACTGAGGTGGGAATGAATGCGAGATTTGCAGAGGATTACAGTACTAGATAATCTGTGTTTTCACGAACTAGTGGATGATTTGAGTTTAATCTCACTATGATATTGTGGCATCATTAGAGTAAAAGTATTATGGGTTATTGAGTGTGTCCTGATATATGGCTTCGAGCCAAGTTGGGGAGGTTGCTGTTGATTAGCTGATTGCACGGTTATGTGCTATGTTGGTTCCGGTTTGAGGCCTGCTGGCGAATCAGTTCTGGTCACAGAAATTGAGCCGAGGATGGCACGAGTGAAGCAAAATTTGTGATAGAGGTCATATTATGTTTTATAGAGTATGAGAATCACGGAATGTCTAGAGTTGTTATTGGTATAGAATGCTCGGTGCATGGAGCAGGAAATTGCTTGGTTGTATTGGGATGAGGATCTCATTTTGCGGTATCGGAGTGCCAATAAGGCACGAGTGGTTCAGTTCGTTAAGTCAGGTAATTTGCAGTTTGAATAAGAGTGAATGACTCTCGAGAATGGTTTTATTGTGATCAAGATTCTACATGTAACAATCAGGTGTCTTAAGGTTGTGTATGTGGTCAAAGACTGTGTTTTCATCGGAAAGGTCAAGACTTGTGGTATTTTATGCTAATTAAGGGATTCTATGTATCAGTATCTGGAAAGTAAAGGTAACGAATTTAGATTCGCAGGAAGTTCTTCAGAGTAAAGTATTCTGGAATGTGGTATTTCTGGGAACATTGAGAGAGTGTTCAGTGGCTTATGGGTCTTAGATAGTGTGGTCTGGTGCTTGGGTCTCGTGTAGTGAGCCTGGGTTGAGGAACTGTGGTGCTACGGCAAGAGGGAATATCAAGTTGATGATGAATTAGAAGGGAAATTCAATAGATGGAATAGCTTGATAGCAGACGAAATCGGTATGGTAAGGATATGATTAATTCATCGTATGTGTTCGAGGTAATGAGCCCTTACAGGTATTGTGCAGCAAAGTTCTTGAGTTTTGACAGCTTGCTCACCTGGGTTTGGATAGAAGGATTCAGTCCTGGCAGTTTAGCTTGTGCGAATGGAATTGGCAGAGATGTTCTTTTTGGGTTTTACCGTGGTTTGGAGATGTATATATCTTTCTACGGGCATGCGAAACGGGGATGTGTGATTATTTTTTTCTAAATGGGATCAGCGGGAGTTCTTGATTAGATGAGTTACAGTTCAGTTTTGAAAAGGAGTTCATAAGATTCTTAGGCAACGGGTAGCCTCAGGTAATCAAGGAAATGGTACTGCTAATCGAAAGTAATTCGATGAGAGTAGATGTCTCGGAAAAAGGGTGATGTGATCAGACTGATGATACTACGTTAGTATTGCGGTGTTTTCTTGCTAGATCGACTGCTGATATCTAGATTTGTTTGATGGCACAGCGGAATTTTAGAATATCCTTCGTGGAATGATTGGGTACTTGAGGTGTAATACGTATTCATGCTGCGGAATTTGGGATCAGGTACAATGATTCGAGTGTTATATGGAGTTGGAGACTAGGAGTTCTCAGGTACAGACTATGTAGTGGTTGTGGATCGTGTGTATTGGTACCGTTAGCGGCTATTGGGATTTGGAGGCCTGAGTGGATCTTTCTTTGCTTGGTATATTAGACTTTGGATATGACATTGGGGTGTAGACTGGTTGTCTCAGTTTTGGATTATTCTAGGCTATTGTGTTATGGGCTATGTCGGAAAATGCCACAGGTGGCGTGGCGAGGTGCATCGGATTATGTTCTAGCAGAGTGGTTTGTATTCCAAAGACCAGCGGACGGCTAGGAAGGATTGCTTTTCTTAATTGGGCCTTCGTGGTGGATGTCAGTGCAGAGGTTTCTACCATTGATTCAGTTGCGGTATTGAGGGACTTTTCGAATGCGTTTCTTGTGGCCGGGCATGTTGCCGGGTGAGATTGCGAATTTCGATATTTATTTGGTGCCAGGCACTGTATCGTACGGCTCTGGCACGAGTTATAGTAGTGGAAGGAGCAGCTTCAGGCTTCTTCGTATTGAGTTCGTTGGCAGGCCAATGTGGCTACGTATTTAGCTTGAGTTAGCTTGGTTAGTCCCGAGTTGTATTGTTGAGGGATAGGTTGATTCGATCGTTCTTGAACTTGTTAGTAATCTGGGGAGATCTATGAGTTCCTTTTTCTGTGCTGTGAGACGTTATGATTTGTTGGATATGGGCACATGTGGTGCGGTTCTATTGGGGATTCATAGAGGAAGTCGAGCGGGAAGAGTAATTGAGAGTTGCTTGGTAAATGGAGTATTGGTTGTGACCTATCGGGTTGCGTGTCGTATGTTATTTGTTTCACCGTGTGTGTAATGAATTGCTTTGGTTTCAGACATCACATTGAGCGCGACTGTTGATTTTGAGCATAACGACTTGAGGTGCTTCATGTGTAACAGTGTTTGGATAGGATCGCGCATTGTAGCGAGGCTATGTGGAGTTACGACCCTTCGGGGTAGATTCAGGTATTCTATTTCTATGATGTGAGACGGGGTCCCAGCCTTGTGTTGTGATGGTACTGAGGAATTTGAGTTATAGCTCTTTCGTTTGAGTCATTTGTCATGATTTGAATATGTCCAGACCGTTTCTCATCGGTGCGTGTATTATGCAAGTTGTGGCTCAGGCCTGTGTTGAGGTGTCATATCACCAGAGTGGTGTGTTGGATTCGAGGGGATCTTTGGAGTCATTAATGAATACGAACAGATTTGATCTCAGCTTGTTAGAAGGATAATATCGAGGTTTGGCCCGAAAATCTGTTGTGATATTAGTCAAAGGGAAGTGGCTTCTTGAATGGTTGATCTGAGAAATTGTTACGGTTTATTGCGTGTTTTATTTAGCGTTGGCAGTATATGGAAGTGTTGGAATAAGACCTTAGATGACAAGGGGTTTCTATCGGTATTTGGTTGTTGTGGGCAACTGATGTGAATAGAGGCTACCGTTTCGAGTGTTTGGATTATGTGGTATATCATATGATTTCACCTGAGGTTGCAGGCATGGGTTATTACAGCCGGTTCGGGCTTATTCTGAGTATAAATGTTGGATCTGATCTTGTGTATAATTTCGGAAAGTGCAACGTGGTTCTACGGTTTATGGTTTAGATGGACTGTGAAATTTCAGATATATTGTGTTATCGGACCTATGCGAGGTAGGGTGACGAGGGATCCCCCGGGTATGTGCTTGGTAAGGTCATTCAACTATTGGGTTGCTTCTAGTACAACTCTGGGTACGCTCGAGGACGAGCGTTGGTTTAAGTTGGGGAGGATGTGACGACCCGACCCGTCGTCTCATGTGTCACTGCCCCGTTTCCCCCCATTGCATGCTTCTTCACGTTTCGTTATCGGTATGTGGTATGTTAGAGTTGATTTGGATTGGTTTGGATAAGAAATGAGACACTTAGTCTCTTTAAGGAAGGCTTTAGTTGGAGAAGTCAACCAGATGTTGACTTATGAGTTTTAGGGTTCGGATGTAATTTCCGGTGATTCGGTTAGCTTCGGGGGATGATTTGTGACTTAGGAGTGCGATCGGAATTGATTTTGGAGGTCCGGTGTAGAATTAGGCTTGAATTGGCTTAGTATTTTGGCGAATTCCGGTTGATAGGTGAGATTTTGATCCGAGGGTCGGAATGGAATTCCGAGAGTTGCTGTAGCTTCGATATGTGATTTGTGATGTGTGTGCAAAATTTCAGGTCATTCGGACGTCGTTTGGTTGGGTTTTTGAACGAATGCGTGTTTTTGAAGTTTTGAAGAAAATTAGGCTTGAATCTGATGTGATTTAATGGTTTTAGCGTTGTTTGATGTGTTTCGACGATTGGAGCAAGTTTGGATAACGTTTTAGGATGGTTGGTGCTTTTGGTTGAGGTCCCTGGGGCCTCGAGGTGAGTTCGGATGGTTAATCGGGGAGTTTTGGGAGTTTGCATACTGCTGTAGGTTGCTGCATCTTGTATTCTCGCTTCTGCAGGTTTTTGACCGCAGAAGCGGAGGCGCTTAAGCGGAGTAATTTATCGCAGGAGCGGTCTAGGGGTTGGTAATGTAGATCCGCAGAAGCGGACCCTTCTTCGCATCAGCGGGTCCGCAGAAGCGAAAAGTTAGCCGCAGAAGTGGTTTTGGCAATTTAAGTGAATATCCGCAAAAACGGGATTTTGGCCGCAGAAGCGGTCCCGCATAAGCGGAAGCGGGACCGCAAAAGCGAAAACTGGACTGTTTAGAAGGGGTTTTATTTAATATTTCATCCGCGAGCTTGGGATAATTTTCACCATTGTTGGGCGACCTTGAGAGCCTTTGGCGAGAATTTAAGGGAGTTTTGAGTGGGAATTGATTGGAGGTAAGTCCCCTGGCTTAAATACATGAGATTATGATAGATTTAACATGGGGATTGGTTGAAATTCACCAAAAAGGGGTGAAGCTAGGGCTTGAGTTTTTGATTTTTCAAATTGGAATTTGATAGGTCATTTGAGCTCGGATTTGGGAGTTCTTGGTATGTATGGATTCGTGGTGAGACGAGGAATCCGGTAAAGTAAGTTTTGTGATTTTTTCGAGAAGTGGGCCCAGGGCTCGGGTTTTGCTAGTTTCGAGATTTTTGCTATTTCTCGAATGTTTTCGATTGGGTATTGTTCCCTTAGCATATTGTGATGTATTCGCTCTGATTTTGGCTAGATACGACGCGCGTGGAGGCCGATTTGAGGGGCAAAGGCGTTGCGAGCCAGAGATTTCGTCGGTTCGAGGTGAGTAATACATGTAAATGATATCCTGAGGGTTCGAAACCCCGGATTTGCACATCATAGTGCTGTATTGAGGTGACTTGCACGCCGGATATGAGCGTGGGGTAGAGCACCGTTGGGGATTGTGACTTGGTCCGTCCCGGTTGTTGATTTTTACCGCATATTTGACTGAAACTACTTGTTATCATCATAATTTCCAACTATGTGAATCGTTCAGGGATTGATATCACTATTTTCGCATTATTTTGCATACTATTTGATCTCGGTCCAGGGTTTTAATACTGATTTGCAAACTCAGCCATTTTTCTACGATTTGAAAACTTAAACAACATTTTATTGACGTTTTGAGCTGAGAACTGCTATTTTAATATTGCCCAAGTGGCTTATGTGCATTTCTGGACTGAGCATGGATCGATCTGCGCGCCGCAGCAATGTTATAGTGATTTCTGGACATATGGTTGGCTCGGGCTGCACGCTGCAGCGGTACTATATTGATATTGAGGTCGAGGGCCTGGTTGATGCCACGAGATGGCTTGATTATTGCGCTTGGGTGGTAGGAGCCCCTCCGGAGTCTGTACACAGCCCCAGTGAGCGCCGTCGACGTTAAATACATCGTTGGCTCGGACTGCACGCCGCAGTGGGTACCTGAGTGTACCGGTCATATGCATTGCATTGCATTCATGCATTGGTTCCTGTTTGCACTATGTGTCATGACATTCAACACTCTCATATCATTGGCATCCATGCTATTTCTTGCACTGTTTACCAGATACCCTGGTGTTATTTGTTGATGGAGTGCTGTGCCCGAGGGGCTGACTTATGTGCGGACTTGCACTATCTGATTACGCATTCATTTGCTTGACTGTTGGTGTCACGACCCCAAACCCGGTCGTGATGCGCCCAACAACATTGCTAGGCAAGCAAGACCACAATCGTTCCCAAATTAACCGTAAACCTCAAACCGACAATCTAAAGAGATTATAATAGTTTTAGAATAATAATCCAATATTTATAATAGAATAATATTGAGAAAAATACGAAGTCTGATAAAACGCTCCCAAAGACCTGGGGTCACAAGTCTAGAGCCTCTAAAATAATCTGAATAACAATATCTGAACGAAAATACTCAAGTCTGGAAATGTATATATAAATAAAACTGAAATAGGAAGAGTAGTCAGGTCCTGCGAACGTCAAGCAGCTACCTCAACAACTCTGATAAGCTCTGGGAAACAAAGACTGCTCAGCTAAGCCTCCGGTGTACCTGAATCTGCACACAAGGTGCAGGGAGTAGGGGTCAGTACTACCGACTCAGTGAGTAATAAGCATATAAAATGTCTGAAAATAAGAAATCCACGAAATGCCACAAAGTAAACCTAAAACTAACAGTCCAACACCTAACTACGAACTAACAGCAAAACAACTCAAAATATATCAGTCAAGTATAATGTAAAGATGCAATGCAATGCACATGACCGCTACGTCGCGTAGCCCGATCCATTTAACGTCGACGGCGCTCACTGGGGGTGTGTACAGACTCCGGAGGGGCTCCTTCAGCCCAAACGCAATATAATCATACGATTCGTTGCGGCGTGCAGCCCGATCCATACTCAGTCCACAATATGCATATGAGTCACGTGGAAGATTCAATTAATTTCCCAATTTCCAATTTATTAAGAAGAATATACTTTAGATATTTAACTTCAGGAAAAGTGACTTAGCGTTTCATAACAGTGATTAAACACAGGACTGAGATCAATGATTATACAAAGCGTGCTATCACAATGACAATCATCCTCTAAGGATGCTACAGACTGGCACAAGGCCCCAAACACGGCAATAAGCCCAGATATATTCAATACAGGGTGCGTATCAGTCGCCAATATAGAAATATTCCTGTTCAGGATGGATTAAGTCTCGATCCCAAGTCATAACCAATCCCGCACCTGCCATGGGGTGCGAGTCAAGCCCTACAATAGCGTCACAATGTGATAAGCCGGGGTTTCAAACCCTCAGGCCATCATATACACCAACTACTCACCTCTATCCGGCCGTAGAATGGTCCGCAATGCCTTTTTCTTTCGTATCGACCTCCTCGCGCGTCGAATCTAGTCAAAATCACGACGAATACATAAATATGGGTTAAAAAAACATAGCCCAATCAAAAATACTCGAAAAGTACTAAAATTCACGAAGTTGGTAATACCCGAACCCCGGGCCCACTTCTCGAAAAATTCCGAAAATCACACCAGCGGATTCCTCGTCTCGCCACGAGTCCGTGCATATAATGTTTACCAAAATCGGAGCTCGTTTGACCCTCCAAATTCCATTTTTACATCACAGCTTTCCAAGCCCTAGCCTGACCCGTTTTTGATGAATTTTCTACAATTTACATGTAATTTCTACCACAAATTCGAATATTTAGGCCAAGGAACTTACCTCCAAGTGATTCTCAGTCAAAAACCTCGAATTTCCTTGTTCAAAGCTCTTAAGAACGTCAACAATGGAGGAAAAATATGAAAGGGTCGCGGATGAAATATTATTTTAAAACCCTTCTGTCGCCCAGCGATTTTCGCTTCTGCGGTCCCACTTTCGCTTATGCGGGACCGCTTCTGCGGCCACATTTCCGCTTAAGCGGTTTTCACTTAGAAGCCCGGACTTCGCTTATGCGATGCGAAGTCCGCTTTTGCGGTTCCTTCAAACCCGCTTCTGCGGCACCTTGTCCGCTTATGCGAACCCGCTGGTGCGAGCCACCTTCCGCATCTGCGGAATTTCCCTAGTCGGCCATGACCGCTTCTGCGACCACGTACCCGCTTCTGCGCTCCATTTCCACAGAAGCGGAAACACCAGATGACAGAAAAATCTGACCTGCAATTACACCTCAAAACTCTCGTTTAACCATCCTAATTCACCCCGAGGCCCTCGGGGCCTCAACCAAATGCACAGATATGTTCTATTACTTCATTCGAACTTGCTCGTAACATAAAAACACTTATCATAAACACCAAAATCATCGAATTACCACGGATTCAAGCCTAAGTTAAACTAAAACTTCCGAAACTTGCATTTGATCTAAATCCCGACCTAAACACCTCCGAATGATCTGAAACTTTGCACGCATATCCAAAATCACCTAACGGAGCTACTGAAACTCTCGGAATTCCATTCCGACCCTCGGATCAAAATCTCACCTACCATCCGGAATTCGCCAAAATTCAACCTTAGCCAATTCAAGCCTAATTCCACACCGGACCTCCAAATTCAGTTCCGATTGCGCTCCTAAGTCATAAATCATCTCCCGAAACTGGTCGAATCATCGGAAATCCATTCCGAGCCTTCTAACTCATAAGTCAACATTCGGTTGACTTTTTCTAAACTAACCTTATCATAAAGAGACTTATTGTCTCATTTCTAACCAAACTCTATCCGAATTACTTCAAATTCTCCAAACACGTATAATAAAACATATAGAAGCATAAAACGGGAAAAACGGGGCGTTAAACTCCCGTAACGACGGGTCGGGTCGTTACATCCTCCCCAACTTAAACAAACGCTCGTCCTCGAGCGGGTCAAGAAACATACCTGGAGTCTCAAACAAGTGAGGATATCTGCTCCGCATCTCCTGCTCGGTCTCCCAAGTGGCTTCCTCCACGGGCCGACCTCTCCACTGTACCTTCACCGAAGCTATGTCCTTAGATCTCAACTTTCGAACCTGACGACCCAAAATAGCCACCGGCTCCACATCGTAGGTCAAGTACTCATCCAACTGGATCTTGCTGAAGTCTAATACATGAGACGGGTCCCCAACATAATTCCGGAGCATAGAAACATGGAACACCGGATGAACTCCCGACAAGCTAGGTGGCAAAGCAAGCATATAGGCCACCTCCCCAATCCTCCTAAGTATCTCAAAAGGTCCAATGAACCTTGGACTCAGCTTCCCTTTCTTTCCAAACCTCATAACGCCTTTCATAGGCGAAACCTTCAACAAGACCTTCTCGCCCACTGCATACATCTCGAACCTTCCGGTCCGCATAGCTCTTCTGGCGCGACTGAGCTGTGCGAAGTCTCTCCTGGATCACTTTTACCTTCTCTAAGGCATCCTGCACTAACTCTGTCCCAAATAATCTAGCCTCGCTGGGCTCAAACCAACCAACCGGAGATCTATATCGTCTCCCATATAAGGCTTCATACGGCACCATCTGAATGCTGGATTGATAGCTGTTGTTATAAGCAAACTCTGCAAGTGGCAAGAATTCAGCCCAATAACCTCCAAAATCAATAACACAGGCATGCAACATGTCCTCCAATATCTGGATAGTACGCTCGGACTGTCCGTCCGTCTGAGGATGAAATGCTGTGCTCAACTCTACCTGTGAACCCAACTCTCACTGAAATGTTCTCCAGAACTGAGAAGTAAACTGGGTACCTCTATCTGATATAATAGAAACTAGGACCCCATGCAACCGCACAATCTCTCGGATGAAAATCTCTGCTAACCGCTCCGAAGAATAGGTAGTGCATACAGGAATGAAGTGTGCGGACTTGGTCAGCGTATCCACAATCACCCAAATCGAATCAAACTTCTTCGAGGTACGAGGAAGACCACTCACAAAATCCATAGTAATATTCTCCCATTTCCACTCCGGAATATCCATCCGCTGGAGTACACCGCCGAGTCTCTGGTGTTCATATTTGACCTGCTGACAGTTGAGACATCGAGCCACATAATTCACAATATCCTTTTTCATCCTTCTCCACCAGTAATGCTGTCTCAAATCCTGGTACATCTTCGCGGCACCCGGATGAATCGAATACCGCGAGCTGTGGGCCTCCTCTAATATCAACTCCCGGAGCCCATCCACATTGGGCACGCAAATCCGGCCCTGCATCCGCAACACACCATCATCTCCAAAGGTCACATCTCTGGCATCATCATGTTGGACCCTGTCCTTCAGGACAAGCAAATGCGGGTCATCATACTTGCGCTCTCTGATGCGATCGTACAAAGAAGATCGGGAAACCATACAAGCCAACACCCGACTGGGCTCGAAAATATCTAACCTCACCATCTGATTGGCCAAAGCCTGAACATCAACTGCAAGGGGCCTCTCCCCTACTGGAATGTACGCCAAACTACCCATACTAATGGACTTCCGGCTTAAAGCATCGGCCACTACATTGGCCTTCCCGGGATGATACAGGATGGTAATATCATAATCCTTGGTAACTCAAGCCATCTCCGCTGCCTCAAATTAAGATCCTTCTGCTTAAACAAGTGCTGAAGACTGCGATGGTCCGTATATACCTCACAAGATACGCCATATAGATAATGCCTCCAAATCTTCAAGGCATGAGCGATAGCAGCCAACTCTAAGTCATGAACAGGGTAGTTCTTTTCATGGGGCTTTAACTGACGAGAAGCATACGCAATAACTCTACCCTCCTACATCAATACACAACCGATCCCAACTCTCGAAGCATCACAATACACCATGTAAGAACCTGAAGCTGATGGCAATACTAGTACCGGAGCTGTGGTCAAGGCCGACTTGAGCTTCTGGAAGCTCTCCTCGCATTCATCCGACCACACAAATGGAGCATTCTTCTGTGTCAACTTCGTCAAAGGCGAAGCAATAGATGAAAAACCCTGAACGAACCTGCGGTAATAACCCGCCAAACCGAGGAAACTCCGGATCTCAGTAGCTGAGGACGGTCTGGGCCAACTCTGCACCGCCTCGATCTTCTTTGGGTCAACCTGAATACCATCACTGGACACCACGTGTCCCAGAAAAGTCACAGTACTAAGCCAGAACTCACACTTAGAGAACTTCGCATAAAGCTTCTCCTCTTTCAATCTCTGTAGTACCACCCTCAGGTGCTGCGCGTGCTCCTCCTGGCTACGCGAGTACACCAGAATATCATCAATAAACACGATCACAAAAGAATCCAGATACAGCCGAAATACACTGTTCATCAAGTGCATGAATGCGGCTGGGGCATTAGTCAGCCCGAAGGACATCACTAGAAATTCGTAGTGCCCATATCTCGTCCTGAAAGCCTGTTTTCATAATGTCTGAATCCCTAATCTTCAGCTGGTGATAGCCCGATCGGAGGTCAACCTTAGAGAATACCCTTGCTCCCTGAAGCTGATCAAAGAAATCCTCAATACGGGGTATGGGTACTTGTACTTCACTGTCACCTTGTTCAGCTGTCTGTAATCAATGCACATTCTCATTGTAGCCATCCTTTTACTTTACCAAAT
>NW_017671754.1:0-21353 GCF_001879085.1 Nicotiana attenuata
AATGTCATGGGTTGCCTCCCACGTAGCGCCTGATTTAACGTCGCGGCACGACTCAAGTGAGCGAAATTAAGGTTCGCTCGACCTCAGGGGTTCATTCAAATGCAGCTCGGTCATCTCCTTAGGGTCGTTCATGCCCACATACAATTTCAACCGCTGACCATTGACTCTAAATGTACGAGAGTCATCTTCCGTAGAAACTTCCACAGCTCCGGACGGAAACACTTCAACCACGCGAAATGGTCCAGACCACCTTGACTTTAGCTTTCCTGGGAATAACCGCAGTCTTGAGTTATAAAGTAGTACCTTGTCTCCCGGTTTGAAATTTCGTTCAATGATGTTCTGATCGTGAAGCCTCTTCATTCTCTCTTTATATAGCCTTGTGCTCTCAAAAGCAAGATAACGGAACTCCTCTAGCTCATGTAATTCCGTGACTCTCGACGTGCCCGCAACTTCCAAGTCTAAATTCAGCTGTTTCAGTGCCCACCACGCTTTATGTTCCAGTTCTACAGGTAGGTGACAAGCCTTCCCAAACACCAACTTATATGGTGACATACCAATTGGTGTCTTGAATGCTGTCCTGTAAGCCCATAGCGCATCATCCAGCTTTCTTGACCAGTCAGTTCTTGTAGCATTTACAGTTTTTGTCAATACGCTCTTGATCTCTCTGTTGGACACCTCAACCTGTCCACTGGTCTGTGGGTGGTACGAAGTAGCCACCTTGTGGCGCACATCATATTTAGCCAACAACTTCTCGAAGGCCCGGTTGCAGAAATGAGTTCCTCCATCGCTAATAATTGCACGCGGTGTCCCAAAGCGGGTGAATATGTTCTTCTTTAGAAACCCGACTACCACCTTAGCATCATTGGTAGGTAATGCAGCAGCTTCCACCCACTTGGACACGTAATCTACAGCAACAAGAATGTATTTATTGCCATAGGAGCTGACGAAGGGACCCATGAAATCTATCCCCCAAACATCAAACACTTCCACTTCTTGAACTGGGTTCATGGGCATCTCGTGACGCCGGGAAATGTTCCCGGTGCGTTGACATTCATTACAGCTCTTGACCCATAAGTGAGCATCCTTGAATACCGTTGGCCAGAAAAATCCGGCCTCTAGCACCTTAGCTGCCGTCCTGATGCCTCCAAAGTGACCGCCATACGCCGAAGCGTGACAAGCCTGCAAGACAGAAGATTGTTCGATCTCGGGGACGCATCTCCGGATCATGTTATCAAGGCATATTCTAAACAAGTAGGGCTCATCCCAGTAATACCATTGGCTTTCGCGAAAGAATCTCTTCCTCTGGACCGATGACAGGTCGTGAGGAACAATACCACTGGCCAGGTAATTAGCATAGTCTGCATACCAAGGCGCTTCCTGATGAGTGGTAACGAGCAGCTGCTCATCTGGAAAGGTTTCCAGAATTTCCTCCACTTCTACCACATTCTCAGCTCCTTCAAGTCGTGATAGGTGATCAGCGACTTGATTTTCAGTGCCTTTGCGGTCACGAATTTCAAGGTCGAACTCTTGCAGTAGCAATACCCAACGAATCAGGCGTGGCTTAGAGTCCTTCTTTTCTATTAAGTACCTAAGAGCTGCATGGTCAGAGTATACGATTACCTTGGATCCTATTAGATAGGACCGAAACTTGTCAAAAGCAAATACCACAGCTAGCATCTCCTTCTCTGTCACTGTGTAGTTCAACTGGGCTCCACTCAGCGTCCTACTAGCATAGTAGATTGGGTGCATCAGTTTGTCCTTCCGCTGGCCCAGCACTGCCCCCACCGCGTAGTCACTGGCATCACACATCAATTCGAACGGTTGCTCCCAGTCAGGGGCAACGATTATGGGTGTTGTGACCAACCTTTGCTTCAACTCCTCAAAAGCTACCCTGCATTCATCAGAAAATACAAAAGGGTGATCTTTCTCTAACAACTTACAGAGAGGGTTGGCGATTTTGGAGAAGTCCTTAATGAACCTCCGGTAGAATCCGGCATGTCCAAGAAAGCTTCTTATGGCTTTGACTGAAGTTGGCGGCGGCAGCTTTGCTATGACATCAACCTTTGCTCTATCAACCTCTATTCCTTTGCTTGACACCCGGTGCCCCAAGACTATGCCTTCTTGTACCATAAAATGGCACTTTTCCCAATTCAGAACCAAGTTAGTCTCGATGCACCTTTTCAGCACACACGTCAAATTCACTAGGCAGTCCTCAAATGAGTTCCCCGCCACTGAGAAGTCATCCATGAACACCTCCATTATATCTTCTACCATGTCAGTAAATATGGCCATCATGCACCGTTGGAATGTGGCGGGTGCATTGCATAGGCCAAAGGGCATCCTCCTGAAGGCATAAATTCCGTACGGGCATGTGAAGGATGTCTTTTCTCTATCCTCAGGGGCAATGGAGATCTGATTGTACCCTGAGTACCCATCCAAGAAGCAAAAGTGTGACCTCCCTGCCAATCTATCCAGCATTTGATCAATGAAGGGAAGTGGGAAGTGGTCTTTCCTGGTGGCTAGATTCAACTTTCTATAATCCATGCAGATTCTCCAGCCTGTGACTGTTCTTGTTGAGATAAGTTCATTGTTGTCGTTCTTTACCACTGTCATGCCACCCTTTTTAGGCACACATTGAACTGGGCTAACCCAGCTACTGTCAGAGATTGGGAAGATGATTCCCGCATCCAACCACTTTATCACTTCCTTCTTCACCACTTCCTTCATATTCGGGTTCAGCCTTCTCTGATGTTCCCTGGAAGGTTTGTGCCCCTCTTCCAGCAGAATCTTGTGCATACAGTAGGCGGGGCTGATCCCCATGATGTCTGCCATGGTCCACCCAATGGCAGTTTTGCACTCCCTTAGTACCTGTAAAAGCTGTTGAACCTGCGCATCTAACAAACCAGATGAGATAATAACAGGTAATGTGGAGTCAGGACCCAGAAATTCATACCTGAGGTGGGTTGGCAATGGATTTAGTTCCAGCTTAGGTGGTTCCTCGATGGATGGCTTAGCTGGAGGGGCCTCTCTCTTTTCTAAGTGTAAGGGCTCAAACTCCAGATTTCTCTCCCAGAACCCTTTACCTTCCAGTGCCAACACCCATTCCGCCAAATCCTCACCATTCGCTTCGTCCAAATTTGTCAAGCATGCAGTAAGGGGATCCTCAACCGTCAACGCTGCATCATCAGACTCTACAATTACATCCACTGCATCAATAAGAGAACAATTTGCAAACTCACTTGGTCGCCTCATCGATTTCTGCACATTGAATATAATTTCTTCATCATTGAGCCTCATCTTAAGCTCCCCAGTCTCGCAATCAATCAAAGCTCTCCCCGTGGCCAAGAAAGGTCGTCCTAAAATTATAGGAATTTCTTCATCCACTTTGCAATCCAAGATTACAAAATCTGCAGGGAACACGAATTTCCCCACCTGAATAAGCACATCATCAAGGATCCCAAATGGACGCTTAACAGTCCTGTCGGCCAGCTGCAACAACATAGAGGTAGGTCTAGCTCTCCCAATACCTAGCCTCTTATAAATAACCAGGGGCATGAGATTAATGCTGGCCCCTAAATCACAAAGTGCCTTAGCAAAGGCATAGTTCCCAATAGTGCATGGGATTGTAAAACTACCTGGATCAGATAGTTTTTCAGCAACAGGTCTGGATACCACTGCACTGCATGTCTGAGTAAGTGTCACAGTCGACAAGTCTTGAAAGTCAAACTTCCGAGACATCAAGTCCTTCATCATTTTAGCGTATCCTGGCATCTCCTTTAGGGCTTCTATCAATGGAATGTTTACCTGGATTTGTTTGAGCATCTCCAGGAACTTTTTATACTGTTCCTCCTTTTGATGCTTGGCCAACCTTTGCGGAAATGGTGCAGGAGGTCTTTTCTTCCCAATCACTTGAGATTTATCTTTCTCAGCTACTGCTTCAACTAATGGTTCAGCTACTGTCTCAGTCTCTTGCTGCATATTCTTTTCTTCAGGAGCGGGCTGGACTGTTACCTCTGTCAATCCTGTAGACTCATCCAGCTCAATGGGCACTGGAATGAGTGTCTCAGCCTGTATGTTCTCTCGAGCTCTCTCTTGCTCAACATCTAGATCCCTACCGTTCCGAAGACTCACCGCCATCAGCTGCTTTGGGCCCTAATCTTTTGGATTGATTTGAGTATCTGCAGGTAATGTCCCTTGAGGACGATTGTTAAGTGACATTGAAATCTGGCCCACTTGCACCTCAATATTTTTGATAGCTGCATCATGTGCATCCACCCTTTCATTTATCTTAGCGTTGGACCCAATAACCTGCTGCATCATTGCTTCAAGTCTTGCAAACCCCGTCTTCCTGTCTTCCACCCTGCTGTTGCTGAGGTGGGTGATACCCTTGCTGCTGATTGTTGTACCCCTGTGGTCTAGGATACGGTGCCATGTTGTTGGGGGGTCTCATGCCTCCCACGTTTCCGACGTTATACTATGGCTGCGGTGGCCTGTACTGCTGCTGAGTCTGCTGACCCCAGTTCTGATTACCTTGCCTCTGACCCCCATAGTTAGCCACATAGTTCATATCTTCAGGGTGCTGATGATGATGATCATGCTCTGTATTCCAAGGATTACCAATTGGCTGGCTAATGCAAGATGTGCACAAGCCCCCATTGGTAGTGTCTACTATATGAACCTGTTGCTTCTGCCCTGATTCCTCCACCTTTTTGGTGAGGATGCTCATTTGTGTCAAAAGAGTCGCCATATTTTCAGCCATTGTATTAGAAGGATCAAGAGGCACTGAGTGCACCACTGGAGTGATAGGTGCATTCCTAGATGTCCAATCCGAATTCTGCGCCATCTTGTCGAGCAAATTCTGACCTTCTCTCCAAGTCTTGCTCAAGAATGCCCCACCAGCCGAGGCATCAACGATATTCTTCAAGCTATCTGACAGTCCCATGTAAAACCGTTGTCCCAACATCTGTTCTGGAACACCATGGTGGGGACACATAACCAACATTCCTTTAAACCTGCCCTATGTCTCGTGTAGTGTCTCCATTGGTTTCTGTTTGAAGCTCACAATCTCATCAATTTGTTGAGCGGTCTTGTTGGGCGGATGGAACTTGTTGTGAAATTGCTTGACCAACTCATCCCAAGTTGCTATAGAGTTTATGGGAAGCGAGTTTAGCCAAACCTGAGCAGCTCCTGTCACCGAGAACGGGAACAATAATAGCCTGATTGCTTCCGGAGTCACGTTCGGTTGCCTTTGGATTTTGCATATAGACAGGAAGTCTTTAAGTGCTGCTGAGGATCTTCTATTTGTGTCCCAGAAAAGAGTCCCTTGTTCTGCAACAAGTGTAGCATGTTATTTGTGATCTGGAACGATTCAGCTTGTATTGCGGGCACAATAATGGCAGTGGCCAAATTGTCAGCTGTGGGTTGTGCCCAGTCATATAGTGCACCCTCAGGCACAGGAGGTGCCAATTGCTCATTCCTGACGTTCCCGTTGGGATCGTTTATGTCGCCCATGTCAATTTCGAATTGGTGTGTTTGTTGGGATTGTTGAAGTCTTTTGTTGGCACGATTCAATGCCCGGAATGTCTTCTCGGGGTCTGAGAGTCCTTCAAGTAGTTCTCCAGTCCTCGTAGAATTTCTAGGCATACACCTGCGCACCCAGATCAACAACCGTCAAATTTTCAATGAAAAAGTTGGTAGAGAGAAGACTGACTACAATAAGAATCCTTGTATTTCTGTCAATGGCAATTGATAATTCCGTTAACTCCCCAGCAACGGCGCCAAAATTTGATCACGCCCAACTATGCCTTATAAAAAGGACTCTGCGGACGTTGCAAATATAACCCGAGTATTACGCCCAAGGTCGAAT
This sequence comes from Nicotiana attenuata, assembly GCF_001879085.1. Lineage (NCBI taxonomy): Eukaryota > Viridiplantae > Streptophyta > Magnoliopsida > Solanales > Solanaceae > Nicotiana > Nicotiana attenuata. The sequence continues at coordinate 5,867 of NW_017671754.1, forward strand.
CCACAGAGAGTTAACCTATCAACCACTATCTTCAGACCCACTAATTCTTCAGAACCAGCTTCCCAAATATTCAAATTCTCAGTTGAGTGTTCTTTAACAACTAGCTTGCAAGTAACTAAATGGTTGTAACTAAATTAATAAGGTTGTAAACAATTATGAGGAAAAGCTAAGGCAATGATTTCCCCTATTGATGGAATCCCTTCTGTTTATGCTCATACAAATTTACCCACACATCTCTATCAATCATGAACACTAATCTTACCGCAAATCTCTCCCGAGTAATCACAGTAATCTACTATTGCACTCTCCGGAGATACACTAGCTTACTTTATTTAGCACAACTCACTTTAGATTACACCCAAGGCTTCGTTATCCCTAATCCCGCCTTTAAACCTACAATTATAGATTCCTCTAATAATCTAGGATTGGTGTTGTTCAACAATACCCTAAATATGCACTCTTTTCCAAGTTATGCACACTAAATAGGCACAGCTAATTGAGGATCCTGTCAATTAACTACAACGAACACGAAGTTGAACAAATAAAGATTAAACTAGCAATTTGTATTCACATAAACAAGAAGTTCATCACCCAATAGGTTCCATCAAAACCTTAGACAAGGAATTTAGCTACTCATGGCTATGGGAAAAGAAACTAAGATTGAATTCATCATAAAAATCAAAAGAAAAGAAGAAAGATGTTTAGAGTATTCTCTCACAATGGTTTTCCTTGCTAATAAACCTTAAAATTCAATACATGCCTCTCTTGGGCGAAGTCTAATGTTTTAAATAGGGTTTAGGTCTAAAAATCCCGTAATTGACACTTTGGTCCCTGAAGTTTCTGCGCCTGCCGCGGTTCTGCCGCGGTCGCGGTAGAACCGCGGCCAAACACCCTCGCGGATTCTCACAACTTCTGCAGCTGCTTCCCACCGCGGTTCTGCCGCGGTCGCGGTGGAACCGCGGTGGATCCAGTATTCTGAATTCTTCGGCCTGTTTTGCCTGGTTCACTTGGGAAATTTCACAGTTGGCCTCTTTTTCATCACTTTTAACTCCAAAACTGCTCCTTAGCCTTCCTTATACATGTATCACCTACAAATCATGAAAAGCACTAATAAGAGCATTTTGTCATCACTTTTAGCATTAAAACTACACAAGAAGGTGATTATTTACGGTGTGATTATAGTCAAATTCACCTATTATTAGAGGACAAAAAGAATTATATTAAAAGAGATATATTATATTTAATATAGTTTGGTCAATTAACCTATATATTATTTACTAAAAAAAGAGAATATAAAATTTTGAGAGAATGATTTTTCCCCTGAATAAAACGCTCTTAAGAACTACATTATGGATGCTATTGTGTATGAAGGAGTGATCCTCAATTTATAAAGATGACAACCTTTTTCCACCAAGAAATGAATCTATCAAATATGGAAGTGATTTATATTTATTTTTTTTAGAAAAAACAAATCAATTATAATAAATATTTTACACTTCTTTAAAACGACACGTAAAGCCAAATATGAAAAGAAAATTAGGGTAAACACTAATAATTCTCCCTTGTGGCTGAACTTTCTTGACAAAGTTTGATCCGCCTCCTTCACATAATTTTCATAACTGCTACTTGTTATGATTAAAAGTAAGTATTTGGTTGAAAGTTGGAGCCCTGTGCTTTCAACCAAACCGAGTAAGGGGACTCGATAGAGTTGTTTTTGCCGAGACAAGGTTGGACCGGAATCGATAGAGAATGGTGCTACAACCTATCTTGATCATCTTGTGAAATTCTAAATAATTAGTAGTTGTACCCGCGCGATGCACGGTCAATATTAAAAAAATATTAATTAAATTAAATTGTGATCGAGCTTGTTTGAACATATTAGATCGTATTGCTTTAATAAATTTCAATTGTCATCTTATTTGTCAATACGTACGATATATCCAATAATAAAATATTTATTAAATTAACGGGACTTATATAGTCATTGAATAACTTTTTCATTCTATATTTTTCTTTATTATATTATCCAATTTTTAGTATTATTACATTGTTAATATAAATTTTTATTAGCATATTACTTTGTTTAATATTTTTGTCTGCTCGCATTTTTTTTAAATATAAGAGAAGATATATATTTTATTACTCTTGAAATATTTTTTTATTTTAAATTTGTTCTGTTATTCTCAATAATATTATCTAAATGTTAATGAATAAAATCACTATTAAATTAAAGGGACTTATATAGGCATCGAATAAATTTTGTGTTCTATATTTTTAATTATATTATCTAATATTTAATATTACTACATTGTTAATAAAAAATATTATTAGTATACTACTTTGTTTAATATTTTTGTCTGCTAATTATTTTTTGTAATATAATAGAAGATATATATTTTATTACTCCTAAAGTATATATCATTTTGGAAGAGTGCGTACAAGCACTACAAGAAATATGTGATACGGCGACATTATATAAATGTCGTCGTATCTCATATTTCCTGTAGTGAAGGCAGGCTTGGAGTGCCTCACTACGTTATTTAATGTCATTTTTAGAACGAAAAAGCTGCCCGAAGAGTGGAGGTGGAGCACGATGGTTCCTGTATACAAGAACAAGGGTGCATGCTATTTGCAGATGATATTGTATTGGTTGACGAGACGCAAGACGGTGTCAATGCGCAATTAGAGATATGGAGGCAGACTCTGAAATCTAAAGGTTTCAAGTTGAGCAGAACCAAGACAGAATACTTGGGAGTGTAAGTTCAGTAGCGAGACTCAATGAGGGGAAAGGGAGGTGAAGCTAGACTCGTAGATCATCCCTAGGAGAGAAAGTTTTAAGTACCTTGGGTCTATTACTCAGGGGGATGGGGAGATTGATGAAGATGTTACATATCGTATTGGGGCGGAATGGATGAAATGGAGACTCGCTTCTGGTATTTTGTGTGACAAGAAGGTGCCACTGAAACTTAAGGGTAAGTTCTACGCAGTGATGGTCAGACCAATGATGTTGTATGGGGATGAGTGTTGGCCAGTCAAGATCGCTCATGTCCAGAAGATGGAGGTAACACAGATGAGGATGTTGAGATGGATGTGCGGGCACACCAGGCTAGATAGGATCAGAAATGAGGTTATTCGCAACAAGGTGGGTGTGGCCCCTATTGAGGACAAGATGCGGGAAGCGCGGCTTAGGTGGTTTGATCATGTGAAGAGGAGGAACACAGATGCCCCGGTGAGGAGGTGTGAGAGGTTGACAGTGGAGGGCCTACGGAGAGGTAGAGGTAGGCCAAAGAAGAGGTTGGGGGAGTTGATTAGGCAAGACATGGTGCTGACCGAGGACATGACCCTTGATAAGAAGGTATGGAGGTCGAGGATTAGGGTAGTAGAGTAGGTAGTCTAAAGTGTTCATAACAATAGTATTGGCACGCAGCTCGCTTTCTGTTGGTAGTATGTTTTTATGACTAACCGTTGTTTTCTTTCATTGTTGATCACCTTAATATCTTGTTGTTTTTATTCTGCTTTTATATGGCTTTTTGGTACTGTCCCTTCTTGTGTATATTTTCATTAATATGGTGCTTATGCTTTCCTGAGCCGAGGGTCTATTGGAAATAGCCTCTCTATCCTCACAAGGTAGGGGTAAGGTCTGGATACACACTACCCTCCCCAGACCCCATTGTGTGAAATAATACTGGGTATGCTGTTGTTATTCTTAATAATATTTTCTAAATTTTAATGAATAAATATACTTTATATTTTAAAAAAGAAAAATGAAAATGAATTTTTTTTAAAAGAAACAAAGAAATTAACTAACCTAAACCAACCCTCACCCATGTTTGAGTAGTTAATTTTAGGTAGTTAATTTCTTTGTAACTTTATTCTTTTCTACTTTCATTTTCTTTTGAATATCCAAATTTGTTGAAGCTTTGTCCTAAAAGTTGACACTTGTTAAATTTTTGTTGTTACACTTCGTATCATCACATTAATTTGCTTCTCCTATATAGTATAGATATCTTTAGTAATCAAAGATCTTGAAAAGTGCTTTTTAAAATGGAAATTTGTAAAAGCAAGAAATTTATAGAGAGTCAAGTGAAATAAGTCATTTAAGACACAAATTTTCAACATTCCTTAAAGCAAGACTTCTCACTTAAGTTTTACTCCTATAAATTAAAAACGTTCCTTTAATACAATCAAGAAAGGCTGTTCAAAAGAAGTCCACACACACACAGAGAGTAGCAGTAGTAGAAGAAGAATGACGGACGCAAAGGTAGAGACGATATCAAGGTTAGCTCAATGGAGGATCGACAACTTCGGAGCATCCACTTACAAGCGATCCGACCCTTTTAAAATTGGTATCTGGAACTGGTAATTGTAAAACTTTACTTTTCCTCTTTCATTTTTTCAATTTTGTTTTTCTTCTGATGTTGAAGTTGTTGATTAATAAGGCACTTATCAATTGAAAAGAACCGGTATTTGTATATTCGGTTGTTTCCAGAACCATCTCGGCTTTCAAAAGAGCAGCTTCCTCCTCCCTTTGCTCGGTTTATGCTCCGTGTCACCACCACCGGCACCAACCGTAGACCTCACATATCTCCTGGTACCTTTTACTTCCTTCACGTTTTTTTTGGCTCTTCTGTGTTTTGATTGTGTATTTATGTAATGGTGTTTGGCTCAACATAAAAGGAAGACTTGAAATTTATGGTCTAAAACCAATTACTATAATATTTTGTGTGGCTATAAATGAACCAAAAACAAAAAGAGAAGCAATTCTTATGAAAAGTTTCTTTTTCTTTAGCTATTGATCTGTTTGATGGATGGTTAGATTCTTCAAATGTTTTTGGAAGAATGGCATATATCTGGCTACCATAGTCCATAGGCAGATGCAACCTATTAAATATGGGCTCAACTGTATCCAGCATTTATGCACGGAAAACACATATATATGTGAAAAGGCAGGTACAATTTCAAAAAAGAATAGTACTAAATTTTGAACCCTTCTGTTTCACAAGTACAGTGCCTTTAGTGCTAAGAACCTAAAAAATTGAACCCCTCAGGTTTGTTTCCTGATCGATCTGCCTCCGCTGGCTACATGTCATTCACTTGTTCTGTTCGCCTACAGAAAGAGAAAAAGCAAAAAAAGAACAAGGGTTATCCTCCTAGCATCTAAACTTACATATTGGCAGATTTCATACTAATTGAACTGATCGTGCTGCACATATTGATTTCTTTTCTCTTTTTCACTAAAATTTTCATGTAGCAGAAAGCTGGCTGGGCTAGGTCTTAATATTTTTCTCTCAAAATCTTAGCTTCTTTCTCTATTCACAAAAGGTCTGGTTGCAAGTCCTATGTTCTCTATTTTCCACGCAAGTGTAACTTATCTATAAATACCATGTCTATAACAGTGATCGTCAAATGACATCATGGTTATTTGCATTTACTATGGATTATTTGGTAATTGATCTGCACTCTGCGGAACGGCAAGAGACGAAGTTACTTGTATGGTGTTCAAATGTTCTCTTGGAAAGTCAACAAATGTCCATTCCTGTCCTCATGGAGGGATGGACGTGCTGACATTTTTACGTAATACTTTATCAAGTCAGTTGCCAGCTCATATCTGAAATGGAGCAGTATACATATACCTGGCTCTGAAGCTTGTGGTTTCTTTGGAAAGCAATTATTGGACTCATCTTATGTTTTTTTTCCCCGCATTCTAGTATATTAGGCAGCCTGTATTTTGGGGGATGAGTATGTACTGTCAATTACCACGACCTGTGTAATCTTCAGAGGATGGGTGTTATACTGCACACTGCATGCATCTTATGATGACTAATGGGGTATCTTAGGTAACTCAGACCAATGTAGATTATCCCTTGACCCTTCCTTGTTTTCAGTCAGGGAAGTCTTGTCATCAGATATTTTAACTATATACTCAGTCAACAGAAGGACTTAGCAGGAGCACAATTGGATGTTTAAGGTAAGCTGACACCTACAAATAGCCGAAGCACAAAGCCCAAAATACCAAGTCAAAAGGACCGTTAAGCACTGAAAAATGAGAGCAAGAACAGTTCAGTATTCTACACTTTCAGTGTCCTTAATGGTGCGGTGCACGTAAATTTCCCTTCCTTATATGGTCAAATATGTTTGTTTTATTGACCATAATTCATTTTAAAAGAAGACTTCCATCCCTACAAAGTGTCCGCCTTTTCTTGTAGTATAAGAACCTATGTCTAGACTGCCTTAGGCTATTAATATGCCAATAATTGCTAGCCTAACTGTTGTGTACTATTTAGCTTTTAGTTAAGGATTGTTATGATTTTTAGTCGCACAGTGAAGCAATATTCTTCAGCTGCATGTCCAGGCACATGAAATTGTAGACTCTTTTGCTTTCTTGCGTTTCTCTTTGTTGTCCAGACTAAAGAGCTTGCAACTAATGTACATGACACACGTTGAATTGCATTAACATCCTGCGTTAACCATATTTGACATGTTATGTTGCATATAATTCTGTGGTGGTCCGTGTTGCATGACACACGTTGAATTGCATTAACATCCTGCGTTAACCATATTTGACATGTTATGTTGCATATAATTCTGTGGTGGTCCATGTTGCAGTGTATGAGAGGCTGCTTCGAACAAGTGATGACTTTGTGTGGCCTATTGATTCTGCATTACAAGGTCGATTCATCATTGATGTTGAGTTCCTTGACCTGAAGATCTACTCACCAAATGTGAGTTTCTTGACATTCTACGGTGTGTGTATGCTTAATATGTATGAGATTGCTAATTGAAATGTTTCTTTGATAAAATACCTATCCAGTTGTAACAGATTGGGCTTGTGTTTAGGTGTATATAAATTGACTTCTTTGGTTGTTCCTCTCTGCAGATTTGAACTGAAAAAAATGATATTTCCCAATATACTGTTTTACAGAAAATGAAAAAGAATGAAAATTTCTTCTCAGCATTTACCAAAAAACGACCTTGATATGTTTTTGAACTCATGTTCCTTCACTTAGTAACCTGTGGTAATTGAAACTTTAGGGTGGAGAAGGCAAATCTATATGGCCCAATGACATTATTTTGCAAGCTTTAGCTACCCAAAGTACTCTCCGGTGTCTCTCTCGTATGCTTGACGAGTCCATCCATGCTGATGTTACCATAAATACCGCTGATGGATCAGTGAAAGCTCACAGGGCGATACTGTCTGCTAGTTCTCCTGTATTCCACAGCATGTTCCTCCACGATCTCAGGGAAAAAGAGTCCTCTATGATCGACATAGAAGACATGTCAACAGAATCATGCACAGCCCTTCTGAGTTATCTGTATGGGACCATAAAACAAGAGGATTTCTGGAAGCACCGGTTGGCTCTGCTGGGTGCGGCAAACAAGTATGACATTGCAGATTTGAAGAATGCTTGTGAGGAAAGTCTCCTAGAAGACATCAACTCGGGAAATGTCCTCGAAAGATTGCAAGAGGCTTGGCTTTACCAGCTAAATAAATTGAAGAAAGGTTGCTTAACGTATTTGTTTGATTTTGGCAAGATTTATGATGTTAGGGATGAAATAAACAACTTCTTCAGACAGGCAGATAGAGATCTGATGCTAGAGATGTTTCGAGAAGTGCTCACAGTTTGGAAGCCCGCGTAACCTGATATGAGGTTTTTGTCCATATCTGTATATAGATAACTCTAGCTATTACTAAGCTGTAGCTTTCTAAGAAAGCCATGTTGTGTCTTACACTATTATAATTCGGTGTAAATTTGTGGTACCATTAAGTATGCAACTGAGATGGTTAGTGTTCTGTGCTGGCATCTATTATGGGGATTTTTCTTGTGATTGTTGTGTTAACACTTAAAAGATTGGTAGAAACTATCAAAGTACAAAATCCTTAGTAGAGAGTCGATCTAAAATTGTCCAAAGGAGAGAACCTCGTGAAAGAGTTTATTTTGACCTTAGTAGTATGAAAGTGATATGGTCATCAACACTATAATCAGCAGCTTTCACAATGTTTTTGTATTAGGAAACTCTTGTCCAAGTATTCTATGCACCCTACCTCGGATCTTCTACTAGTGTGATTAGGAGTCGCGTTATTGCATAAAACTCAGCAGTATCTATAACTAAACTTTGAGCTCTGTATATTCTTGCCAAGACTCTAAAATGACATGAACTGTTTCATCAAGCTTTGCCAGTTGTTTGATTAGTACAACCACGTTAACCTGTAAAATTGCTATAACTATATCTACAATTCATCTATTAAAACAAAGAAGTAGCCTCTTCAGAAAAGTAAAATTAAAATAGAACAGAATATCTGAAAATTAGTAACTTTGGCTCCTACAGCCATTGTTATTGAGCAAGTTTGAATCTTTTATACAAAGAAAGTCCAGGTACTGCTAGATGACTTGTCTTGTTCCGTTAGTGCTTTCTGGTCATAATGTTCTTGTAATGCCATTTTCTTGTTTCTTTCTTTCTTGATTGGAACCATAAAAAAACAACAAAAGGGTGGGAATATTTTTGTTGTTTTGGGAAATTCCAACTCTTTGGAACATCACAAGAATAATATTTCAATACTGTCATACTGATACAACTTAGCTCAAACATCTAACAGAGGTCATAAAACCTCTGATTCCATTTTGGCAAAAACAATAACTCTTAATTGAGAAAGGAGATCAGAATTTATGCTATGACAAGGTAAAGAACCTAAGAAATTTTCTAAACCGCAGAAAGGGTCACAATAAGAATTATTGGTAGAGAGGGGTGTGAAAAAGGTTGCTCAAACTGTACACGAACCTACAAAAATTTGTGTACAGCTATATTTCTACAAGAGGACGTTAGGCTGAAATCATCTCTTCTTAGCCATGCACCAGGAACCAGATGCTCTGGTGTCTCCTCACAAATACAATTATGGAAGAGTTCCTCAGCAACTGAAGTTTGCCATGAACTGATGATGTAAGCTAGAGCGAAGAATCATCTTGAGAAGGAAAAACCTGTACTTGGAATAGTCCTAAATTTATTTGCTGAATGGTAGCTGCTTTGCTCCACTGTCTACAGCATCTCTCCATATTCTATACCTCACACCTAGCTTATCGTAAGACACTGGCAGGTTCCAAATATTGGCGCCATTGAGCATGCGATCCTGCTGGCCCAACACAAGCCGTAGGTCTTCATTTAAAACCTGTATAAAATTCCACAAAGAGATAAAGTTACAACATATCTTTCATTTTGCTCCTCTTTAGTTCTCTTTATAAAGGGAAATCTTTGCAGCATTATCCTCACGAAGAAGAGAGTGTGATAACATCTTTTAAAGAAGATGAAATTGTATTCGATATTTCTGGCAAGATTGTATTTCAGAAGTTGGTGTTCACAATTTTGTGGTTCTATTTTAGGCAATTGCATTTAACTTCCAAGAATCAAAGAGATAGCAAGTCGAAACCCTCGGGATCTTGAGCTTCTAGAGCTGTGTGATGGTAATCCTAGATATTCAAGCTTTGATTTTGTTTCATACTATCATTTTTCCAAGACTAACAGAATGCAGTTTTTCATAGAACAATCAGTCACTGACTGATGACTTCCATAAGATGTTAAATAGGCATTCTCAAAGCTTTTAGGACAGAATCTAACCTGTTTGGCAAAATGTCTCCAAACATATTGCATGAAAGGGATGTGTTTCAGCAGGGGAGCAAAATCCAGTGACATCCTATATAATAACCGTGTCTTGTGTCGTGATGCAGGTAAGCAAACATGAAGTTGGTGAAGGTGTGTAGAACACTGCTTGGTACTCTGCCCCTCCAATTTGCCTGGCTTTGAGATTCCAATGGTTGATAAAACCATACAAGGTGGTCTAAATTCCATATCTATTGGATAAGGATCCCAATATCCTTGCAGGCCAGATGCAGGAGTCAAAAACTTCACCAAGCTGAAATAAGGTAAATCATAAGCACAGATACCACACGATGCAAAACTTGAAAACACTCCTTATGTTTTTAAATTGATAAGTAAAATCAAGTCTTCTGGATAACTATATGAAAATAAACAGAAAAACAATCTATGTTGCTAATTACTAGACTTCTAGGTAATTAGCAACATATAACATAATAACAACTACCTTGGGACACTCCATCCTTTAGCAAAGGTTGATGTATGGGTGAAAGGAGCATGTGCAAGATCCAATAGATTGTCTAATAATAGCCCATGTTCCACTGGAAGTTCCATGACTATCTGTCAATTTCAACGACAACCGCTATAAGGCAAAAGTATTCAAGAATGAGCTGTAAGATATTTTTCCTATTAACAACTGAAAATCGAATGGCAGTGATTTCAAACCTCCGCATGGATTTGAAATCCAGAAGGCGGTAGTAAAGAAGGAAGGGTAGCTGCAGGGGGATCATTTCCTGGCCAAATCCATATCATTCCCTCTTGCTCAAAGCAGGGCAGTGCTTTGATCTTTACATTCTGTAATCGTGTTGATGGCATTTTCTCACACTTCCCATCAGTCGAATATTCCCACCCTAAATTCATGAAAAGAACAGTGTCAGCTATTTCAATGTTGTGTCCATATCCCAAATAGGAACTCTGAACTGAAAGTAAGATTCTTCTTAATTCTCACCGTGATAAGGGCACTGAATGCGTCCCTCTTTCACTGAGCCAAGATCAAGGGGGCAGGCTCTATGTGCACATGTATTCTGTACACATCCAGGTTTTCCATCATTCCCGCGAAAGATCACCCATGGTTGCTCAAAGCAATCAATCGGTAACTGAAACATAACAGTTTATGGTAATCAAATACAAGAGCCAGAAGAATTAACGCAAGACCATAAAAATCCTAGTCACATCCCTATCTGAATTTACAGAAGAGCATGTTAATTGGTTTTGGCATCATAATTTTGCATCTACATGATTTTGTATGTTGAATCAAATGCTGCCTCTCTTTATGCAAGTGAGATTATTTCAGATAATTGACTTACCATGGTGTCATCCTTAAGATCTGCGGAGAAAGCAACAGGGTACCAAAAGTTCTTCAAACGGGAACTGTAATCTTGGACAGGACCTGACACACTCAGGGTTCTTCGGGGTTGCTTGCTTTTAACAGTATCCAATAATGCTGTTGACGTACTGGCAGAGGAGGACGAGCAATCTGATTCTGCTGTGCTTCTCTCTTGCAGAAGCCTATCATTAACCAACTCTTCCATGTAAGCTAGCTTATCCAAAGCAGCAGAAACCCGGGCCTCAGATATATGTACCTGTTGTATTGATACGTCAGATATAGAACTTTATACTTATGAAAATAAGCAAGATTATATAACTATCCATTTATATTTAAGAGGACTTGTTTCAATAAGTTTGACATATCAAAGGCAAATAGCCCTGAATATCCACTGGTGTTGAAAACTAGAAAATAGAAAATGCAATTTGTATCCAAATATCATTTTGATAGGATAAGAATTTTTCCATACCTGGTTGTGGGCCTGAGAAAGCTCTCCTTGCAACTCTGCGAGTTCCTTTTTCATGGTTCCAATAGATTTGTATTCACGTGCTAGAGGGTTCAACACTTCCACAACCTATTTACATAATTTCCGCTAATCAGAACAAACGGTAGAATACCATGATGCCGGTGGCGGAGCCACCTTATGCGAAGGTCACACTGTTTAGCTAGGTCAAAAGTTTATTTTTATACAGATATACTATATGTTGAATCCCCTTATGATTACTTATTTATATTATGACATCCTTTAGTGAAATTTTTGGCTCCGGTACTGCATGACGAGCAGGAAAATTTGAAACAAGTCTAAAGAGGATACAACAGGAGGAGATGAAAAGGACACTCTACTTGACAAGCTAAGAAATCAAGAAATAAGAGTGCTACAAATTTGTATGTAAACCTAGAAAAGACAGTGAATGTTGTATTTACCCAAGTTCAATTAAAGATAGGAAATTAATTTCAAAGACAAACCTTTTCATGCAGCAGCATGATTGTAAGTACATCTTGCCGAGCTCGCCAATCACAGTATTGTAGATCATATCTAGCAACTTCTAAAGCTTGATTTGCATCCAAGAATTTTCCTTTAATTTGTGGAACTTTAGACCTTGGATCTTCCACATTAAAGAGTGTCAACCAGGAACTTTTCTTATCTGGCATCCCACCCTCCTCCCCATATACTGCAAACACTCCAAAGCTGCCTTTGACATACTGAGGATGAAAAAGATGCAAAACCAGTCAACAATTGTGAAAATGCAAGTGACGTATGACTCTCCATACTAAAATGACTTAAAGTACTACTACAACAACAACGCCTCAGTCTCAAACAAGTTGGAGTAGGCTATATAAATCCTCACTTCGTCATTTAAGCTCAACGCATGTCATCATCTACCAAATAAATTAGTACTGATCACACGACGCAGAGCTTATTCTTGCATATAGTCCCCCTTGGACAATCAAATAAATTTCAACTATAGTGAAGAATCACAGCCACTAGAGTGAAGTGTAGCAACCTATGTAAAAAAATTTACTACCATCCAAAAGATCACTAGTCAAAATTATTCCACTTTAGGAACTAAACATATTTCAATTTACCAGCTATCAACCAAATAAAGATCATGATCCTATCCGTTGTGAAATCTCTATATAGATAACCAACATCAAGAAATGATTTTTGTTTTCCTTTTTCACCACAATTTCAAAAGGGTCTCTAGAAACAGGCTTAATTAAGATAAAGAAGCAAACTTTTCAATGTTTTGCAAAATACCCTAAATGAATGAATAAAAGGAAAAAGAAAGCAAAGGTACCTTTCTAGTATAAGACTTAGTAGAGCGGCACAAAGAGAAAGGAAGAGAAAGAGCAGTAGTAATGGCTGTCATGGCAGAGCTCAAAATTAAAAGATATTTGTTTTAGTTTTCTCCACTTATATTCAAGAAACAACGACAGCAAGAAGAAGAGAGAAAAGTTGGTGTCATTTTCTGAGAGGGAAAGATTGTCTTAAGGTTTGTTGATAAGGGGTTGGCGTTCTGCGCAATCCCCATTGACCTGCCATGGCTTGCCACGTGGAACCAAGTGGGACCCTTCTATTTCACACGTGGCACTTCGCAAAGAGAAGTTTTATCTCACAATGGACCCCAATCTTACACTTGTGAATTTACAAAAATTTGGGTCCACAAACCTACGAGATAAAAAAGATGCCTTATGCAACTAGTATCAGTTGTATCAGACCCAAAATAAAAATTTTCTTTCTTTGTGTATTTACTACTGCTGCCATTTCAAAAGAGGGATCTTTCTCTATATATCTTGCAGCTGCCAGCATGGATGCTGGGAGATATCTCTTCTTTGATTCTTTTTTATTTTTCCTATTTACTGAACAGTCCTACTTTATGTGGCTGAATATATAAGACCCCTTATTTGGTTGAAATTGAAAAAAAAAAGCAACTATTCAGTCAGGGTCCTAAAGTCAAAATATATTAAAAGGATCTTAAATTTCTTTAATAGAATCCGTATAATAATGAGATACAATACAAACTCCTGAGACTTTGGCTTAGTTGTAAGTGTATAATGCATGGTGTGTAAATTAGGTGCATGACACATGTTGGAACTCTATCGTAAATGAAAATATGATATTACTTGTAAGTGGAAGAAGGTAGAGGGGGCACGGCAATAGTATGCCGACTTTCGAACCTTGCGCCCCATTGCATTTGGGGATTTTCTTAAAAAGATGAACAAAAATGATTGCTTTTTAATGAATAAATCAATAAAATATGGTGAAAAGAAATAGTCAATGCCGAGAAACTGAGTTAAAATGAGAAAGTGAAATCATTAGAAATATAAGAAAAACATGAGTGTACATGGAGGAGAAAAAAATATTAGACCTGATGACGAAGTTAAATACATCAATTAATTAAATGAGAGAGAAACTAATCGTTATTTATCATCAACCGCATAAACTTAATTAAAAAATTTAAACTATTTTATTAATAATAATTACATAAAATATATGTGACATATAGTACTTAAAATTGGGGCCCTTAATATTTTTGGGGCCTAAAGGCAAGAGCTTTATTTGCCTTACCCTTAGGCCGCCCTATATTCAGCTAGGGTACATGAAAATTATTGAGCAAATATCATTTGTAGTCCATCGGGCAAAACAAATTTCATCCAGTAGCCCACAAATTAACACATACAAATCATAGCCTAAAAATGAAACAAGTGCTAGCCGAAAACATTACTAATTCCCTCGCCGGAAATCCAGCTGTCTTCTTCCATACAAATTCCACTAAAATCTGCCAATTACAGAGTCAGCCAACTATGACCATGACTGCTCCTCTCGCTCAATCATCAAGCTTCACAATATATTGATAATTTGTGCCATAATGGTGGAATTTGTGCCATTATTTACAAAGTCCAGAATTACAAAGCGCCAAGTCGAATTGGGAGAACTTCGTACAGGAACATCAGTCGAAACCTAAGGATTTGCTACACAAATAGATTATAACTTTAGTCCTGGTGATGTAAGAAGAGAGTGAAAGTGGGAAAATGTCAGGCATGCAAAGGCTAATTTTTACCGGATTCTTTGTTGGTTTTTTGTGGTTTTTGCCTAATTTGGGGTTGAAATCCGTGATTTTTTAACTTCTAGTACTCACTTTTTTCCTGTGCTTAGTTCAATGTAATGGTGTTGGAACTCAACGTGGCAATGCAAATTTGGAGTTTTAACTTTGCTGTTGAACAGTTGAAGTGAGAGATCAGTGAGTCAGAAAGCTACTGTTGATAGGAATTGACATATTTATCCTTCAGATGTTTTTGGGATCATGAGTACTTGAGTTGTGGGACTAAAGTTATAATCTTTCAATTTAAAATAATAATTATATAAAATAGATAGCCACTATACAAAAATATACAAAATGGACTGTTACTACACAAAAAATATACAAAATAGATAGTCACTATACAAAAATATACAAAATAGATCGTTACTATACAAAAAATATACAAAATAGACTGTCACTATACAAAATAAACTGTTATTATACAAAAAATATACAAAATAGAGTGTCACTATACAAAATAGACTATTACTATACCAAAAATATACAAAATAGAGTGTCACTATACAAAATAGACTGTTACTATACAAAAAATATACAAAATGGACTGTTACTATACAAAAATATACAAAATAGACTGTTATTATACAAAAATATACAAAATAGAGTGTCACTATACAAAATAGACTGTTACTATACAAAAAATATACAAAATAGAGTGTCACTATACAAAATAGACTGTTACTATACAAAAAATATACAAAATGGACCGTTACTATACAAAAATATACAAAATAGATTGTTATTATACAAAAATATACAAAATAGAGTGTCACTATACAAAATAGACTGTTACTATACAAAAAATATACAAAATGGACTGTTACTATACAAAAATATACAAAATAGACTGTTATTATACAAAAATATACAAAATAGAGTGTCACTATACAAAATAGACTGTTACTATACA